>NW_009205043.1:7131-55770 GCF_000690835.1 Fulmarus glacialis
CATGTTCAGCCGGCTGTCAGCCAGCACCCCCAGGTCCTTTTTGTCTGGGCAGCTTTCCAGCCACTCTTCCCCAAGCCTGTAACTTTGCATGGGGTTGTGTCGTGGTTTAACCAGGACAGGTTGTTGTGACCCAAGTGCAGGACCCGGCACTTGGCCTTGTTGAACCTCATACAATTGGCCTCAGCCCATCGATCCAGCCTGTCCAGGTCCCTCTGCAGAGCCTTCCTACCCTCGAGCAGATCAACACTCTTGTCCAACTCGGTATCATCTGGTGCACTTGATCCCCTCATCCAGATCGTTGATAAAGATATTGAACAGGACTGGCCCCAAAACTGAGCCCTGGGGAACACCGCTTGTGACCGGCCGCCAACTGGATTTATACACTTATAGCTCAATAAGTGAAAATTAATTGAACTGTAGTCTATTAAATTGGTATAAATTAAGTTCACTAAACGTACAGTGATACAACTTTTCATTTGCTCAGGAGCACACGGAACACATGTGGCTAGTATTGCAGCTGGATACTTTCCAGAAGAACCAGAACGAAATGGTGTGGCTCCTGGAGCTCAGATTCTTGCAATCAAGATTGGCGATACGAGACTAAGTACAATGGAAACTGGCACTGGTCTAATAAGAGCTGTGGGTATTTCACTGAGTAAATGATTATTCTCAGCAGCGTGACTTAATTGTAGAATATTGTGGAACACTTTCTGCTCTACTTGCTTATAGGCCGTGTTTTTATGGTTCTAGAATATTTCCAACAACAACAACAAAAAAACGCAACCAAAGCCAACCAGAATATATTTAAAAACATATCTTAAGACTAACGTTTTAATATAAAAGAAGTCTTCTGTTGCATAGAGCACTTACAGGATTCTTCAGACTGATAGAGTTGCAGTGTGTCTGGCTAGCTTGACACATGGGCTAAGTTACTTTTATGCTTATTTGAAGTTCTTTATTCTGTGTTGTGAGTGTATTTTTTTATAGTTACTTAGATAACTATAGAATGCTTAAATACTTAAATTAATCTAGAATAGAGACGAGTATCTACCCATGTGGCTGAATTTGTTTTAACTGTTTCTTGAGAGTGAGGAAAAATATAATTCCTTTTTAATGATGAAAGGCCCAAGACCTTTTCCATATAGTGAGTTGATGGAGAAAAATTTTGCACAAGAAAAGGAATTGAAAATAGAAAATTGTATTTGTGGCCCATAGAATATCTTGCTGTAGCAACATGAAGATGTACAATAATGTTTTTGTGACTTTTTGGAATTTAACCAAACTGCACAGGAAAGGAGAATTTTATCTTGTTGAGGTCAGACATTTGAGACAATACTAATGATGTCTGCAGTGTTCTCTTAGGGTAATGTCTTAATTTACAGCTTGGAACATGGCAAGAATAAGACTGTTCAGGGAGTGGTTTTTTTATTCTGTTTGTTCACTGGGAAAATACCACTTAAGTAACTGATTGAAGTAAATTAAATTATTTTCTTTTGTCGAGTCAAAAGAAATTTATCCCTGTTTCTTAGATCTGTAGCAGATCAGTTTAAGCAGATGTTTTTTGCCATTCCTTAAGTGACTTATTCTATGACTAGTATGTATTTAGGCTTTTATTTTTACTTTATCAGATGATAGAAGCAATAAAATACAAATGTGATCTTGTCAACTATAGCTATGGAGAGGCAACACATTGGCCAAATTCTGGGTGAGTACTACTGTGGTTAATATAAAGTATTTTAATATCACAGAAGTGGATTTACACTTGTTGAGCTTTGTGTAAATGAACTGTCAGTAAGAATGAATTGTCCAGGCCCAAATGAGAAATATACATTAAACTGTTGCAGTTTATATTTTTAACTATCTTCGAAAGTTAAGTAAACCTATCAAAAGGGCTATTGATTTATAATAGAAAGAATATTTTAGAATAATAAAGAATTTTTGTAGTTGGAACACCACACGATGTGTGGGGTTTTTTTGAAGACCTAATGTTGCTACATAACTGTTACGCCTTTTTAAAGCCAGAAGATATTTTTTGTGGTCAGCTTCTGTACTGGAACTGCCTCTGCTAGGTGTGGGAAGCAGGCTTCATAATATTCCTTGTTCTGTGACTGGTCACAGAGATTCTGCTAGAAATGGGAGTTTTGCCCTGTGGGAAGAAAGCAATATTGTTGATTAAATGACTTATTTTTTTTCTCTTGCATCAGGAGAATTTGTGAAGTAATTAACGAAGCAGTGTGGAAACACAACATAATCTATGTTTCAAGTGCAGGAAATAATGGCCCTTGCCTTTCTACAGTAGGATGTCCTGGTGGAACTACATCTAGTGTAATAGGTAAATAATTTGTTTTGAAAAAAAATTTTGACAGTATTCAGCTTCTGTCTTTTCAAGCTTTGTGTTACATGTTTGAGATCACCGGTTGATTGCTGAACTAAATTTAAAAAAAAAATCAAAGACTGCTGGGCTACAACACTAATTCTGAGGGAGGCACTTGCTGTATGCTTAGGTATAAAAATTTAGGTTGTTATCTTCTTACAATTCAAGACCTTACTTGTGTAGAAAACAGAGGTAGGAGGCGGATGGTCTTGATTTGATGTGGCTTTGTATAAAATTTGCAAAAGAAATCTTTGTGGTCTGACCTATTTGAAGATTGCAAGATTATTTTTTTAACTGTAACTGTCTGAGTACACCACTTCATTCAGACCATTAGCTGCTGGTAGATGCAACTTGTAAAAAAATACAAGCAAGTTGAATTCTAATTAATCTTCTGGAAAGTCTTGTAATGCATTCTAAATTGTCAGAACCACAGTTTTAGATCATCTGTCTTCATCCAAAACTCTAATTTCTATTTGTAGTGAAACGAAGCTTTTTAACTTGAGTATAAAATAATCCCATGACGTGACCTAGACAAGTCCTTCTAGAGGAGGAATTCTTTTAGCTGCAGTGCCGCTTCTGTGCAAGTCTTTTACTGGTGTAAGAATTGCTTTTTCTGATGGGCTAGTGTATCTTTTTGATATTTCAGTGAAAGATTGAGGTATAAGACTTAGCAAAATGTCTAGCATTCAGGGGTGACTTCCCTAGTCTTAATTTTTTATATAAATCCTCTGATGCTGCATTACTGTGTTACACAAGTTGCTTGTTAAATCTCAGAATTCTCATGCAGGGAGACTAGCATGTAGACTTGAAAGTTGGAGAGACACTTTTTCAGGACAGCTAGTAGAATTAATGCTGATTGCTTTCTAAAAGTTAATCTGCAGTACTCCGTTACTGCGACTGGGGGTTGGAACTGGAACTAACAAGCTCTTTGCAGGTCTGCATTGGCTTTGCTCTTACAGTGCATATACTCTGTCAATTCAGCTTGCTCCTTGTATCACTCTGAAGACTGGGTGATCATTCATTCTGCATGCTAAGTAGCTTGCTCCTTGTCTTCCATCTGGAGTGAACCAGATACGGGATTTTTTGGTTTTTGAGGGTAAAGCAAAATACATTCGACAGGATGGCTTGGTTCACACAGACAGTATGGACATGGACCTTGCCAAATCTGTTTGTCAGCTTGGTATGGTAGTCTTCTACCATGCTGATAGTGCTTGTGCCATAAAGCACATGGACTGTACTCTTGAGAATAGGTACACGGCATGGATGCAGTGTGCATCCTTGATACCGCGTTCAACGCATTGGCAGGCTTTCATGTAGTCATTTACATGCTGTGGGCACTTTGAACTGATATACAGGAAATGAATGACTGTCTCGTCACTGTGTTTGAGCTGTGTGGATGTGGCCACCTGCTCCAGGTGGTGTAGCTGTAAGCCCTGTGAACATGAACCAATTCACATAGATGGCTTTGATGAATGGTTGGTGTAGTTTGTAACAGTGTAAACGCAGCTGAAGGGGTGCGGGAGAGAGTGGAGACACGTAAAAGTGATCTGTTGTGAAAGAAATGTAGAAGGTGAATACGTTCTATTCCAGTTGAATAAAAATGAAACTTTGAAGTTTATATAATATTCTAATATTATACCGTATGACCATTAGCATTGTTACTGCATAGCATGCTGCTTTACATGTGCTTTGTAACAATATCCGGATTTAATGAGATGGAAAACGTGTGCTTAAAAATGTCAAGCAAAAATTCTTCTCATAATGTATTTAAAACACAGAAATACTTTATTTTTGCTTTTAATAAAAATTCATTGTACATCTAAAATGCTTGAATGTTTTTTACAGGTGTTGGTGCCTATGTATCACCTGACATGATGGTTGCTGAATACTCTTTAAGAGAAAAACTGCCAGCAAATCAATATACTTGGTCATCCAGAGGGCCTAGGTAGGTTATGCTAAAAGAACAAACTCATTACTTTGGGGTTCAGATTATGTAATTCAAAATCTAAACATTGGTCATTAATACCAGAATAAAAGTATTTCTTTCCCACGGGAAAAAAATGTTCTTGAAGGCCTTTGTATGTCAGGCTCTAGAACTTCTTGGGGAGGGGGAAGACCACTGAACTGCCTCAGCACAACCTGTGTGTTTCAGGAAAGTGTATTTGATGAGCACAAACCTATTCAGAGATAATAAAAGTTGTTGAAAAGTTATTTGGAAATTTGTTCTTTTTCTGAAATTTTTTTCTTCAGAGGATTTTTTCCATAGGATTTATTTCATTATGTTAGTGTGGTGAAGTTAGTGTGGTGTTCTGTTAGTGTTGAAGGTTAAAAGAAATACTGTTACTGCAGTGGTGTTACTTCTAGCTTCAGTGACATTGCTGTGATGGCACAACTTACTCCAAGGGTTTTGCTTGAGTCCAGTAGAGGTGTGAGTAGGCAGAAGAAAATGCTTTTCTACCTCACGTTATGGGAAATTATCTCAAGGATTTATAAAAGAAAATTTAGGAGCAATGAAAACTTTCATGTCTTAAAAGCATTTGATAGTAATGTGGTAGCCAAAAGAAGAAAAAAGAATAGCGTCTCTTCTGAGTTCTTGCCTGTGTTTAGACTTTGGAATTGTTCTTGTGAGTCGTGGAGTTACTGTATACTGTCTTTTGTAGTTTAGCCTACAATAGTATTGAGTGAAGGAAAAAATAAAAAAGCTTGAGGTTGGTCCTTGGTTTATTTGCTGGTTACATAGCAAATGCTTCCCTATTAGCAGTGGTCTTCAAAGTTAGCTGTCATGGTGTTTGTATATTTACAAGCAAGTATATTGTTCCAAGAACCTTATTATGTAGAAATGTCATGTTTCATGTAGGGAGAAGAGAAATGTGGTCTCTGCCTTCAGATGAGAAGGGAGAAAGAGTTGTAACTGATGTTGATATACATACACACACGTATATATAAAAACTACCTTTTGTGTGCTTTGTCACTTTGCATTGTAAAATAGTCAGAATGAGCATCTGTCAGCTGAAAGGCCCAAGTCTGGCCAAAGAAGGATTGCCCTTGTGTAGGGTGCAACACGCAGGTGACTGGAGAGTTCCTAAAGCTTTGCTAGAGCAGGCTTGGGGTAGGGGATCAGTCTGTCCAAGTAAACACTACAGGCTTTCAGGCAGATATGCCGTGCACTGCTTGGCCAGAAGTGTTATGATGCAGAACCTGTTGTTTATATAGGGCTGTCATAAAATATGTCCAAACATTATGTTACAGTATCATAATGAGAGTACTCTGATTTGAGACAGATTTTAGACATATGAAGCTGTTAGCGTAGGATACAAATACCCTAAAATACCCTGCCTCTCCACAGACCTTAATAGCTCAGGCACAGTGCTGTCCTTATTCAAGTGGTGCAATTTTTGTCTATCCAGAGCAAGGAAGGTGGAGCGTATCTGGCCCATACAGTTGAAAACTAGATGCTGCTTTAACTGTACTCGCTCCATTCTTAAATATGCTCGGGCAAGAAAGAAAGGTGGCTTAGGCCCAGCTGATCCTGATCCACCTCTCGGCGTTCCTTTTTTTGTCTTCTCCCCTTGCTCTGTTTGTCTCAGGTTCTGTATCGTAATTCAGAATTTGACCTGGTAGTGAAGTGGCAACATGCAAAATTAGAGATCGGGATTTTGGATCTTTTCTAGTTTTCCACTCCCTTTTACTGTTTTTATTTAAAAATAGCTGTTAAATAGGCTATGTAGAATACTAATTTATGTATTGAAGTGTTTAATAGGTTTGTTTGCATGCATTTTCTAATTCAAATCCTAGAAGATATTCTGCTGGCTAAAATGAAGGCTGGTGAAGAGTATTGAAGGAGTGAAAGTTTAAAAAACTCACTGTAAAACAGGCATAGCTGATGATTAATGTGACATTTTAAATTGCTGCTTAGTGGCATGCTTTTTCTTGAGTTTAATGGGTTAATGGATTTAGTGAAGTAATATACTTGTGAATGTTCCCTAAAGCTAAAACGATTTTTTTAAGTGCACGGATAACTTCAAGACAAAGTGTGCAGGAAAAAATGTTTGTTTTTCAACCGTTCTGTTTTAACACTAGCACTGATGGAGCCCTTGGAGTAAGTATCAGTGCCCCAGGAGGTGCTATTGCTTCAGTTCCAAACTGGACTCTGCGAGGAACACAACTCATGAATGGCACATCCATGTCTTCTCCCAATGCATGTGGAGGCATTGCATTAGTATTGTCAGGTAATGTGCTATGATGTTAAATATAGATACATAGTGTAAAAGAGATTAGATACTTTTTCCTCTTAAAAAAAAAAAAAAGCTGTAACTTTCAAATTTTTTGTTGTATCCAATAATACCCTTATTTTTAATTTCAGGACTCAAAGCTAATGATATTCATTACACTGTTCATTCTGTCAGAAGAGCTTTAGAAAATACTGCAGTGAAAGCTGAAAACATAGAAGTATTTGCACAAGGACATGGTATTATTCAGGTACTTGCTAGCAAAAAATACAACATAATATAAATAACTGCCAGTGGAAAACTAACCCACAAAAAAAGAGCAGCTTTCTAGATGAGCTCACTCAGTTTGCTCCTATGCTACTTGACTCTCAGATCTGATTGAGGGAGAACAAGGGAATGTAGTGGGAGGGGAGGAGGAATGAGACAGTTCTTTCAGTTTTAGCATGCAGTTACTGTAGAATAAATGTGCTAACTAGACACATTCTTAGACTGATCAAAAAGGTATGTGGACATAAAAGTGGGATGTGGGTTTTTATCACCCACATGTGGATTTGGATGCCTAAATTCTGTCCCAATGTCCAAAAATGTTTTTATGCTATTGTCAGAGAGAGCTGAACTTGTTCTGTGCAGACAAAAGCTTGAACTGTAAGTTCTGAGCAGTGAAAATACAGAGATAACCACACTGGTTCATAAAGCAGTACAGCTGCAGTTGTGCAATGACTTTGCTCTGGGCCTGCACTGAAAAGCCTGAGTGTTCATTGTATCCTGTGGACTTCTAAGTAGCTTGGAAATCTGTGATGTGATCTTTTGTATGATGAAGGCATAGTGAATGACAGTCTCCCTATGCGTAAGCTCACGTTCTTGGAGCTGCTGTCATTTTTTGCCTACAGTCACTCCCATCCTAGCCAAATAGAGGTACTGAGATTTTGCTCTCATGCTTAAAGATGTTAGATATTAAATGTGTAGCCCTAAACTCACGTTTGGGAGATGCTAGAACCTAGTAGGTAATGTCTGCTAAGCACATCTGTAACACTGAGTTTGATACAGAAGGCAACAATGGTGGTAGCCATATCAATTAAAAAACATTGCCACAGAAAAATGAAATGCACCAGTCATATGTTATGATTTAGTAGTGATTAAAGCATGTGTTAGCCACATATTTTAAAACTCTGATCTGGGAGACCGAGGCTGTTGTACGTCCACTTGTCGCAAAGGAGAGTGCCCTAATCTCCGCTGGTGAAGGTAGCTCACTGTGAAGTAGGAGAGATTGTAAGATTTTTGGAGTCAGTAGAATAGAAAGCGAGATAGAAGGGTGTCTTTTTAAAACAAAAAGGTGAACTTGTCACGTGAGTTTACTGTGACAGCTCATTTACTTACATCCAGGGCTGGATTTCATGACCTGATTCTCTTATTTCATCTCAATATATAAAACTTACATGGGCATCCCATATTGCTTGTCTCTTTTGAACTGCTCAACTTCTTGTATGTATAAAAAGTTTAAATGCGTAACTACTGTTGCTCCACATATGAGAAAGGCACCTAATTTAGTACAGTAGGTCTGGGCTTTGAAGTCCTCTTTGTCTTTGAAGTCATCTCTGAAAACTTCTGTTGTGCGTCTTTTGATGGATTTATAGCAAAGGAGATTTGTCTTTTTTTTTTTTAATGTTCTTGACTTTCTGTGCTCTGTGTGGCTGTTGCAGACTGAAAATGTTGCCTCATTTTCTTTACTGAGTATCGTGTAAGGTGCAATCAGTGTGGTTCAGGTAGCACGTGAGTTACTTCACTGTTTGTTGCTGTGCTTGCTGAATACTTCATATTGAAGACAGTATGCACAAATTACTGTTAAGTTGAAATTTATTAATTTAGAATGTGTTCTTTCTGACAGGTTGATAAAGCCTATGACTACCTCATTCAGAATTCATCATTCACAAGTAACATAGGCTTTACGGTTACTGTCGGCAGCAACCGTGGAATCTACCTCAGAGATCCTGCCCAGATAGCTGCACCTTCTGATCATGGGGTTGGCATAGAACCTGTCTTTCCCGAGAATACAGGTAGGAAAGAGCTTTTGTATGCGGGGCGGTGGGGAATAATGTGTAATCTTTGAACAAAAAAGCTGTGATAATGAGGAGTGATAGGAATCTATGCTGTAGAAGGAGTAAGTGCAACTCTAAATTTCATGGTAAATGAAGGCATGCAGCTAAACAGCTTTTCCATTCTAACCTCAGACTTACAACTGCAGCACTTCCATGTCTTGGGGGAGTCTGTTGCTTCATGCTTCCTCTCACTGAAAAAAGGGATCTCTCTTTGTTCTGAAGAAATTTAAAGCGAAGTTGTGGGGCCAGGGAAGAATACAGAAAAACAATCAAATATCCCTAATGTTTCATGAAATTGTAGGACTTCAGGGGTTTTGTTGTAGATAACTCTTGACAAAGAATGATTACTGTTCAGTAAAGATGAAAGAACTTACCCAGAAATTAGTTTCTCAGTTACTTAAAGACTATAAATCCTAGATTTGGACTTTATCTAGGTTTCCACAACCTTGGTTGTTTAACAAACTAGACTTACATTCAGTATCTAGTAATGGATAAACACAAATATATCTAAAGGCAATACAGGAATTAATACAGGTTTTAGTTAGTTACTAACAGGATAAAAGTTACTTTTGTAAATCAAAATAAGGTTTGACATCTTTTCTCCGTAAACTGTTTTGCCCTGCTTTACTTTATTAAATAGAAATTGGAATTCACTGAGAGACTGAATTACACTGTATTCAAAAAATGGTTCATGTGAGAGCTTGTTACTGACATTAATTCCTTTCCTAAAACCAGTGATCCCCAAGAAGGTTGGCATGTGACAAAGGGGTGAGTTTATTTAGGGGAATAAAGGGTATGAATCAGGACAGTTTACTGACTGAGAGTAACTTAGTTGTTTGACAGGTTACATTGCAATCGGTGCTTTTTAAATTTACCATATGACACGGAGAAATAAAATAATCATACGATAGACTCTTCTGCAGGAAGCAAACAATTTGAAAACATAGACATTTGTAATGGATGACTGGCTTGTGGCATGATGTTGTTTCCCTAGTACCTGTCCAATTGTTATTTCTGTGCTGCATCTGGTGTCTTCAACAAGACTGAGTTTGAGAAACTCGAAGTAGTAGTAGTAGTAAGAGGTTAAGGGAGGCTGATCCGCTCAGTCTGTCTGTTGAAGTTCTCTTTGAGCTTTTATTGCTTCTCATGTGCCTGTGAGAGAATTACATCTAATCATAGAGTGCTCTTTACTTAACGAAGATGTAATGAAATATCTGAAAATTAAGCTAAGGTTAATTAGGACTAGGAAAGGTGGAAATTTTTTTTCAAAGTGTCATTAATCTTTAGAGCAGGAGAAAGCTGGTTTTTAATCACTAAAACATTTCAGCTAGGGTTGGATGCTTTTCTGGAAGCTGTGATTTAACCCATAGCTTTTTTGACATGGAAGCTAATTTGCGAAATTGGCTAAATTGACTGTTTGCAAAGTCAGACTAGATTATCATAGTAATTTTTTAATAGACTTTACTTCTCGCTTAGGTTGCTTTATAATGTAATTTGGTAATTAGCATAACCTTCAGAATCAGTGTAACTGCTTTTTATTGTATTTCTCTGCATTAGGCAAGACTTTGTATCTATACAAAGAAGTTTATACCTGCTTCCAGACTATGTTGTGGGTAACTGTAGCATTGCTTACTAGCCTACCTTTGACTTTGTCAGCTTTGAGGAGGGGAAATTTCAAAGTTGGGTACAACCTTTATTTTACTGTACACTGCTGCTATTCTATTTTTCTCAAGTTAAAACAAAGAATATAGAACACTGTCCTTTGTGGAGAATCTGACATCCAGGGGCCCTAAGGAATTGGTTCCTGTTACATTTTATTGATGTGTACATTTTAATGGCAAATACTGTGTTATAGTAGAATATGAGCACGTATTTTTGTAATTGAACTGTTTTTTAAATTTGTTTCTTGACAGAAAACACTGAAAGAATCTCTCTCCAGCTTCATTTAGCTTTAACTTCAAATGCACCATGGGTCCAGTGTCCTAGTCATTTAGAGCTCATGAACCAGTGTCGACACATAAATATTCGTGTGGATCCACGTGGCCTGAGAGAAGGACTACATTATACAGAGGTATTGAAGTATTGGTGTTCTAAGCAAGGTTGTGTGCCCTTTCCTTTTCATGTGGTCTCAATCAACTTTTTATAGCAGTAATTTTTAAGGAGATAAAAGCTGTGTGCTGTACAGACCAGAAAATACTGTCACACTCCATTTCACTCTACAGCCTGAATCCAGGGTTCAGCAATAGTTATGCTGTGCAATGTTATATGTATAGCACATACCAATGGGACTTTGAGTATCTGTGTTTAAAAAATAAAAGTGTGTAGAAAATATAAACCAAATAAATAACCATTCATTAAGGTTTTTTTCTCTGGATATGTTTACACCTTTGACTATCTGGCTCAGTCCTGGATTATTACTAAGGATAGAGATTTGTGTTTTTATTAAAATATTAAATATTTCTCTCTTTCTGTGGTGGCTTAAGGACTGGCCTAGCTTTTGTGGTGTTGCCATGTAGTCTTATATGGACCCAAGATTTTGCTTTACCTTGAGGAGTTGCTTGGGTACAGTGATGCAACCTATTTTCTTGTTTCCTCACCTCTACCTCATCCGATGTTGGAAGATGAAGGAGAAAAATGTGTGGTAATGGCTGTGTACAGCAGAAGCATTTTGCTGACTTTGAGCAGCTACATTCAAATTTGGACAAATTTAATATGAAAGCCATTAAATTTCTCATTTTCTCTCCCAACCATCCTCTTTCGCTCCTGCAAAAGAAACCCACCAACAAAAAATATTTTTCAGCCCTCTCCATTCTCATCCCAAACCTTACCAAATTAACATTGAAATGTTTCCATTGCATTGTAGTTGATCATAACGAAAACTATATCAATTTGCTTTTTAGAAGTAACTTGCTTAAGATGCTTAGAGTTGCAAGTCTTCTATGGTACCACTGAGAACATTTTAGCAAAGTGATGATGGAACAAATTTTCAGAGATAGTATTTAAAGCTTGGCCATGAAAGACATGGTAAATCGAACTGTATTTTATCAAGCACAATCCTGGGAAACAAGGATTGAAATACTTTTAATGCAGCGACAAAAATAGCTGAAATAAAATAATAAGGCTGTTCGGGACAAATCCTGAGCTGAAACTAGGTTGAGCTTTTGATATAGGGACTATCAAATGTGGGTTGAAAGCTTGAAAACTGGGGAAAGACTGGAATGACTATAAGTGTGAAAACTAGTATTTTTTTTTTCTTGGTGAACGTTGCTGTTTTATTATTTCTAGGGTGACAGTGGTCAAATGAAGATCTCTTTTTCTCAGTGATAACTACAAAGATTCAAAATACTCTGCAACTAGTTTAAGTTTATGTTGTCATCTATAATTTCATTTTGACCAAAGATTAAGTGGCTGTATTTTATTTTGTTAGGTGTGTGGATATGATACAGCAATGCCTAATGCAGGCCCTCTGTTCAGAGTTCCCGTAACCGTTGTTATACCAACAAGGTCAGTAAACCCAGGCTTTATCTGCATTTTTAAAGTTTAGTTTAGTTTTCTGTACCCGCTTACTTGTCATTTATTTCACCACCTTCTTTCTCTAGGAGTCTTGAACTTACTACTGACATTGGTAAAGGAGCAGAGATCTGAAAAGATTCTGCAGCAGACTTACATAGCAGTGGCTTTTTTGTAGTTTTGGTCCTGGTAGCCAGAAGGCGGTGTGTTCTGGTGGGCTTAGCCACAGTGACAGCAGCTTCCTGGTCCATCAGAATACAGATGACTTCTGGCTTGTGGACCAAAGTATCAATCAATATACTCATAGATCTGGGTCAACTGGAGTTTGTTTTTCCATTTCTGACTGGTGGATTAAAGTACATAAAGGCAGGGGGACATTATTTGGCAGGTGAATATTGGGGTAAGCTTCCATCATGACTTTGATACAGTGAATTTAGAGAGTTAGTATTGTGCCCATCATTGATTTAAACATATGACTTCAGTGATGTTGATAGGGAAGGAGAGTATCTTATTAAACCTACTCAGTGGACGATCTGCCCTGAGAAAAAAAAAATGTAACTTTTCTCTAACTCATTCATAGAAATATTACTTCTTACATACCTTAGCTCACTCTAGTGGAAAGTCACTCATCCAGGAAAAGCAGATCCACTGAAAACTAGGGTTCTTTGATACTTATGTTTAAGCTCAGTAACTTCGGGGAAGTGGGGAGGGTGTCTACGTAATGTGTTTGAGCTGATGTTTTAAATCTTTTAGATACATTGTGCTGTCTGACTTGGTACTAGTAGGGATTAAAGTAATTGGTGCTGAGGACTAAATATCCTCATTGTACACTTTTTTTGAGAGTATTTTTGCATGTAAAAATACTTTAAAAAAAAAAAAAGAAAAAAGGGCTTCACAGCTTGTTTGATTACTGTTTGTGTTTTCTTTTTGACATACAGAGTAGATGAATCATCAAGCTATGACCTGACATACACAGATGTTCATTTTAAACCTGGTCAAATCCGAAGGCACTTCATTGATGTTCCACAGGGAGCTACATGGGCTGGTAAGGAAAATTACCACATTAATTAAATAAAAAAATCACATCTGTCAGACTTGACAAAGTTGTTTTGAAATCATTTTGAGTTCTGCCTGAATAAGAACTGAAGGATTTGAGCCATGAATATGTAAAATATTTATTTGATTTTAAGCTCTTAGAGGAGTGATTTTGAGTTATCTCATGGTTTCTGGTATAGTAGAATCCTGATTCTCAGTCTTCTAGAAACGAGCAAATACAATCTGAAGTGATTGCCTAGAGGAATACCCCATGTTTATGGAAAAGTGTCACTGTCTGAGGTTTGCCTAGTTTTTAAGGTGTATGGATGTAGTGTTGAAGAAAATGTGATTTCCATAATGGGCGAGTAGCTCATAATTCTGCAAGGAGGAAAAAAAGTTTTTTTTTTTGGTGTATGGATGTAGTGTTGAAAGATGTCTTAACTGAAGAAAATGTGATTTTCATAATGGGCGAGTAGCTCATAATTCTGCAAGGAGGAAAAAAAGTGTTTTTTTTTTTCCTCGTCTTCCTGTGTAAGGTTACTAAATAATAATCCTTTCAAGAATCTTTCGTTTAGACTGAAGTTAGTGATAAGACTCTTAATTTGGAATTCAGCAGCAATCTGTCCTGTACGGATTGTACATCTGTGCTAACTGATTAGTTTTCACTATTTAGTTGAGTCATGTTTCTCTTAACTGATCTCTGAATTTAGCTAGTTTTGCTTAATCTGACAGTGTCTTTGTAAATAACTGATACATAAACATTATTCACATATAGAGCCACTTGGGGTACTGCATAACTTCTTAAATTACAAATTACTTGTGAAAATAGTGTTTTTCTGGTGAATCTCTGCTTTCCTTCTAAAATTCTTGGCTCTTGAAACTAAACTTAATTTTTTTTCTTTAATCTAGAAGTGACAGTATGTTCATGTTCAGCTGATGTGACTGCCAAGTTTGTGCTTCATGCCGTTCAGCTAGTGAAACAAAAAGCATATAGAAGTCATGAGTTCTACAAATTTTCATCCTTACCAGAAAAAGGATCAGTGACTGAAGCATTTCCTGTCTTAGTAAGTTACCTTAGGGTGGCGTGGGGGGAGAGAGAGAAAGTAATATATCAGTGCAGTATAACATAACTCATCCTGGATTTTTTTTCCAAAGAAAAACCCCAAACCCAAGAAAACATACGTTTGTTACAGTAGTGAATGCATCTGGTTTTCAGTTTTGAAAAGATCACTAATAGCTTACTAGTGTTTCTTAATTATTTGGTAATGCCCTTAGAATGTGTTCATCTCTTCAATTTGTTGGTACTTGTTTATACAAACCAGTTTGTTTCCCTTTCAAATAGGGGCTATGATTTGTTGCATAGATGTAGTTCAGCATATTTTGCCTTTAGTGCTTAATGTGGTAATCTGGGATATCTCCTTGATGTTGAAGCCAGGTGATAACTGTCTGGCTTACATTCATACTGCTTAGATACAGCAGGCTTAGCTTGAATAATGCCAGCTCAAGAGTCCAAAACAGAACCAGGGAGTGAGCTAACAGTTCAGGGATGTGGATGACAGGGTCCACTTCTCAAGTTTGTCCCCTGCCTTGCTTAATTTAGTTGTATAGCTCTAAAGCCTAAGAGTGGTTATGATTTCTGTGCTATTCAGTCCCTTATCCTCTGTGAAAATGTCAGGTGGGAGACCCTAAGCTAAGTTTGTCCCACTGACACATTGTGAATTTTATCATGTTAGTTAAAAACCAAAACCAAACAACAACAACAAAACCCCAACCAAACAACAATAAAAAACCCCAAACCTCCCAAGCTTCATGCCATCTTATTTAGGCAGAGAGGGATCTCTTTTTTCTGCTACACTTTTTCTAGGGCACATGTATTAAACTCATCTATGAACTAACCTGTCTGCCTAGTTTGAAGGATAGGAAAGGAAGACATAACATTTAAAAGCTGTACCTTCCTCTGTAGGGTATACCCCTGGCATTCTTTGTTCTAATGAGGTCATCAGTCATCCTATTTTGTTGGAGCTGTCTTGTGTTTTCTGGACCACTTAGTACTGTACAAACCTGTACAATTGGAGTGAACTGGACATAACAGGGTCTTTTTTGAGCTTTACTCCAATTTTTTTGGCTTGGGATGAGGGAGGCTGGGATGAAGAGAAGGGGAGTATGGGAGCTTGAGTCTAACTTTGTGCTTTTGTTACCCAGGCTGGAAAAACCATTGAATTTTGTGTTGCTCGGTGGTGGGCAAGCCTTAGCGATGTTAGCATTAATTACACAATTTCTTTCCATGGTGTACTTTGTGCTACTCCTCAGCTAAACATGGTAAGTGTTCCAGAGTGTTTATTTTGAACTATTTTGAAGTCTTATGGTATCTCAGAGTAAAAAAAGCTTTTCTTCATTCTTGCCTTTATTTAGAAAGACTAAAAGTATCTTTATACATGAGATGTTAATGTTTTCCCTTAAAAATAGGTAAATAGAAGTTCAGTCCCACAGAAATGCCCATTACCATTATTTATTATTTTTTCTATGCCTTTTCATTATAAATCAGCATGGGAAAAAAATAGA
This sequence comes from Fulmarus glacialis, assembly GCF_000690835.1. Taxonomy (NCBI): domain Eukaryota; kingdom Metazoa; phylum Chordata; class Aves; order Procellariiformes; family Procellariidae; genus Fulmarus; species Fulmarus glacialis. The sequence goes on from NW_009205043.1 coordinate 22,938, forward strand.
AAGGAGAAAAAAAAAAACCCCAAACAAAAAACCCAAACCCAACACCGATAGAAAGGACATACTAAAAGACTGTAATTGTAACTGTACTTACACTAGCAAGTGTTTGTGTGAATAAACTTTGCTGGGACCACAGTTCTTGAACTTGAATTTCTAGACTACCATTGCTAGAAGACAATACTCTGAATACCATTTTCAGAATAAAGTGTCATTAAATGTCAATAAAATTTATTTTCTGTTCAGTGTTTTATTGAGATGTGCCAATTGGCTTGAGATTCATCGTTCAGGGCAATTGAATGCACAGTGGATGGGCACTGTCATGATTCCTAAGGCTCTCTGATATTAAAGGATTGAAAAAAACATTGCTAAAAACATTAGTATCATAATATTGTCTTGTTCCAGTGTTCTTTGCTGTCCTGTGCAACCTGGCTTGGCTTTGCCTCCCTCAGGAGAGGGCTCTCTTTGAGAGCTGAGATGGCAATACCTACATGAAGCAGTACCATGCTAACTTATCCTGGCTCCTCCCTTTTTTTCAGCTAAGGGCCAGAGCAAATTATAGCTGTCCCACGGGTGAATTTGGATGTATTCAGGCTCTAAGAGCTGAATAAACTGGGGAAAAAAGAGTGGGTGCATTGTGCTAAGCTACCAGGTCTTGAACCAGTAGAAGAGGAAAAGAAAGAGCTGGTGTTGGTGCTGTGCACAGCAGCTCCCCCCACCCCAGCAGGATTACATCAACTGAATAGTGGAGAATTAAAAATGAGAGAATACAAACAGTTTTGCCCTTCCTTCTCGAGCACCTGTAACCTTCATAAAATAAATTTTAATAGTGCTGATACACTGGTGGCTTTGTCATGGGATACTCCTAGAAAAAAAGTTTTGAAATGATTTTGCCCATCACTAGCCTGTGTATGTAATACTGTTTCTTTTTTGCAAAGTTAAACTATTCTATAATAATAATCTTAAGCAGAAGTACCATAAAATACTTGTTTTAAGATTCTAGATGAATAATACTTGTATTTATTGAATTACATATTCAAAGGAAACTGTCACAAATGCACAAACAAAACCCAGCCCTGCCCAAAGCATGGCTTGTACAGTTCTGTGCAAAGTACTTAAATTATTAAGGGGAAAAAAAAATAAATAAGACTTTAGCTCCAACTGCTAAAGTTTTGCAAGTTCTAGTATATCGGCTATTGTGAAATAGATTAAGCTTGTGACATTTTCAAACTCAGCAATATTACTTCTTATAGTATAGATAAATACAGCTTGAGTTGTATTTTTGAGGGACATGTCAGATGGTCCACATCTGACATTTTAAGTGCACAGAAGCATAATCGTTATATACTCTTTCTTTAGCATGCTTCAGAAGGCATCGTACGATTTGATGTTCAGTCTCTGTTGAAGTATGAAGATATTGCTCCATGCATAAATCTGAAAAGCTGGGTTCAAACACTCAGGTAGAGTTTCTGGGGAACTGTATTGGGAAAGTGGGAAAACTATTTGTGTGTAGTTAAAACTAACATATTAACAGTGAAATTTATTCTTGTCAAATTTTAAGTAGGTTTGGAAGCATCAATTAATAAAATTTCTCAGCATTCTCTTTTTTGGTTCCTTTTAACTTTGACAGAATTTGAGAATTATGGTGACACTTTCCATACAAATAATTTTCCTTAAGATAATTTAAAAAAAAAAAAAAATTACAAAAATATTCCATTGTTTCCAAAGGAGACACTTAGAGGTAAAAGGCACTTTAATATCTAAAGAAACAAACTGTAAAGTTATTTGGTGCTACTGTTTGTTGTTTTGGTTTTTTTTAAGCAGCTGCTTCAGATCCTGCCCAATTTTGACCTGGGAAGACTGTCTTCTCTCTCTTGCTTGGTTAGAAGTGTTTTTGTAGGATCCGGTGCAGAATTTTGTGAGGAGAGTTGTATTTATCTTGTTGTCAGTTTGACACATGCTGATTTGGAGGAAAAGCTTTGTTGGAAAATTCCTAACCAGTGCAGCGATTATGGAACTTGATTACTTCAGGAGGAAAAAGAAATGCCGTACAGTTTAAGCAGTACTTTTAAGACTTGGGCCAGACAATTTCACAGTAGTCACTAATCCAAAGTTTTCCATTATTTGGGCCTCTCAGTGGAGACCTTGGGCTCTGTCTGGGGCTTTTGGATACTTGTAACTGGAATTGAGGTTGCTAGGAGTTTATTGTTTAATGAACATGCCACCTAATGTTAGATTCAGAAATACCCGATTTGATATGCCTTAAGTGAGGAAATAAAACAATCCTCTAACATATCTTTGCCTCATTCTTGGTTTGTAAAATGGAGATGCTCTTATCTCCTTGTAATATTTGAGGCACTCATCTGACAGTAAACTAACTGCAGTTAGGTAAACTAATGAGAAATATTTATGTATTTAAATTAAGGCATGAATAGTGTCTCTTGAATGAAGTAACGAGTCATAACACAGAGGAAAAAAGTACTGAATGGCTTCTTATTCGGTCTCTTGAGTTTCAAATGCTTGGAGGCAGGGTGAGTATTAGAGAGATGTATCATGTGTGGTATTACTTGGTTCTTAAGTCTTCTGTCAGCTGTCTATCTGGTGTCTGCCACACTGGGAAACCTGAGTTAAATGGACCTGTATTCTGACCCAGCACAGATATATATACTGGGTGACTAGTCTGTGCTCTTGGCAATGAAAAGCTGACAGAATCTTACAGAAAAATTTTGATCATGTAATTGAAGGTTGTCAGAATGAATGAATGAAATGTAAACTTAAATGATGCCAGGCTACCATCATTCTGCTGTTCTTTATTTCCGAAGCTCTTATTTTCCTATATCATTATTATTTAGCCTATATTCTTTGATGCTTAAGGTCTGAAGTGTTTGTGCTCCTCTGAACAATAGCTTGTCCTAACTGTATCTGAGTTAACATTCTTCAGTGCTACTACTCTGATTTCTGTAAGACCTCTTAGAGATTCTCTTCTGATATAACCTTCTATAACAAACAATTATCAACTATTTATTCTGTCCTGTAATTACTGTGCCATTAATTTTTCAATCTATGAATAAAAGTGCTGATTGCAGATTACTAGAGATATAAAGTAACCTTTTTTTTTTTTTTCCTAATCCTGAAGTCTGTTGGTTTTCCCTTTTCTTTTTTTTTAATGACCTTTAATTTTGTGCATTTAGAGATGCGTGCTAAGTTCTGTTGGTTGCTTTCTTTGGCGGTGTCTGTAATGTCACTAAACCTTGTTTTTGAACTGACATTCATTTTAACTGAGGAATTTATGCTGCCTGGGTAGTTACAATATTTTAAGAGATGTTACTGCATGTGCTGAATTCAGAATATGCTTCTGCTTAAGCAAGAGAAATTTTGATAGAGGGTACGTGTTTCCTAAGAATACCTTCTGTTGTTTTTTGTTGTTTAACTGCAGACCAGTGAGTGCAAAAATAAAACCTTTGGGCTCCAGAGATATTTTACCAAATAATCGTCAACTGTATGAGATGATTTTGACCTATAACTTCCATCAGGTAAAGGTTATGGATGTTTTTTTTTTTTAAAAGTCGTTAATAAATACAGCATGTTTTCTAAAACCAGGTTTTAACTTTAACTAGCTTTCTGTCAGAAACGAGGTCTAGATTCACACTCTAGACTCTACAGTCAAAATTCTGATTTGGTTCTCTTTAGGAGCTACTGTTGCTTGAAATGGGCTTTGGTTCAGGTATCCTTTTGAATATGCATGTAAGGATTGTACTTGTTTTACTCAATAGTGATTAAATGTTTTGACCTTTCTTTTAATAGCCTAAGAGTGGAGAAGTAACTCCAAGCTGTCCGCTTCTTTGTGAATTGTTGTATGAATCTGAATTTGATAGTCAACTGTGGATTATTTTTGACCAGAACAAAAGACAAATGGGTTCAGGAGATGCCTATCCACACCAGGTACAGAGTAATGTATTTATTTACCATCTGTTTTCTGCACAGTGTGAAAATTTTCATTCTTTTTCACCTCCCCAGCTTGCTGTTAGCTCCTAATATTTCCTGATGCATAGGTATAATGGTCTTATATCTTCACAAGAAGACAGGTTCAGTGGTGATATATTTATATGAAAAAAGTAACAAGAGGTTTTTTCCATGAAATGGAACATGACAATTTCTTTTTCCTCTTCCAAGGAAGCAGAAAGAGTTATGTGTGTTTTATTTCTACAAAAAGCTGTTAACTCGTGATTTCTTGTGATTTTGACTGGTGCTTCTCAAGAAGTGAATTCAAGTTCTTGTTGTCTTTATGTTTGGGTTTTTTACAAAGATGATACCTTGAACTTTTCTATTTAAGGTGGAAAGGATCCATTATTTTTTCTGTAGTCTGACTTGTCTGCTGATAGATCAGTGGCTTCTGTATCCACGAAGGCTGTCTTCTGTGCTGTTGATGTCTTCAAACAGCCTTTTAAATGCTATAGCTTGGTTTACTTCCTGTTGCTGTCTTTCAAAGGGAGGTTTTTGCACAAGACTTGCAGATACTGCATCCTCTGTGGGAATCTTTCTGCTGGAACAGACCTGGATCATGGGGAGGAGTGGGGGGATAAAGGGAAAAAAAAAAAGTGTAAGAGAAACATTTTCCATAGTTTTTGGTCTTGAAACTATTTTTTACCAATCCAAAATCACAGTTGAACTTCATCAATGTAATATTTATTTTGCTAGATCGATCATTCTGGAAGTGTACAAAAGATCAACTTTAAAGCATGTCTTTTGAGTCTTATAAATAAATTTCAGAAATTGCATTATTTAAACCTCTATTCCTTAACCTGCATTTTTAAGATGCTATAAAATCTAAAAATCACCAAAGTAGTCTGTTACTTACACCTGGTGGACCACCATGCTGTAAATCCCTGGTGTTGTGCATCACAGAACAATTCTAAAGCAATTCAAAATTATTTAATCCAGGAAGAAATACCAACAGGAAGCATGACTCCCTAAACCAGGAGAGGGAGATTCTGTGAGCAGGGTAGTGCTTAATTATTGTCCCTTTCTGCTTAGGGCTGCCTTTTCTATTATAGCAGCAGCAGCAGAAAGGAAACTTAACATGCTACTGCTCAAAACATCCACATGGTGCCCTTTTAGGTTGACAGAAATGAAAGAATGTTTTCAAAACTAAGAATTTGAGAGTCTAGGGTTTTTGGGTTTTTTTTTTTGCGGGGACGTTTTTTTTTTAAAATAAATGGAGATGATGTTATCTGCATATTCCTATCTGCATATTCCTAACTGAATATATAAAAAGCTCAGAGCAAAGAGTCTGTCAGCTCTTTAAACTGCAACCTTAAGTCTCACAGGAGTACTGGGTCCCTCAGCGTGAAAGCTGGTACAGTGTTTGAGACAGTAGAAGATATCCTGTGATCTAAACCACAGAGCACCCAAGTCACATAGGACACTGAAAGTGTATCAAGGCAAACCTGCTAGAGGTTTTGAACTGAAAGTTTAGCAAGAATTCTGGTTATTATTTGAGCAGTTAATACAGTGTTAGAATAGGAACAAATTATGTCAGTCTATTGTGTGGTCTGAAAACTTAATTTTTTTTCAGTCAATCCAAAATATGTTTTGGCTGCTATCAAGTCTTGAAAACACTCTGTTTTCAGGAGACTCCAAAACTAAGCAATCTAGCATATTTTAAATGGCTAGAGCTATATGGATCAAGAAGAACATGACAGTCTTATTTCTGGGTTTCTTTGTGAATGGTAAATTATTTAATCTTGACATTTATGAGAACTTCTTTCTTTCAGTATTCTGTGAAACTGGAAAAAGGAGATTACACTATTCGGTTACAAATTCGTCACGAACAGAACAGTGAGCTGGATCGCATCAAAGACCTTCCATTTATTGTTTCTCACAGGTTGTCTAGTACCTTGAGCTTAGATATTTATGAAAACCATAGCCTTGCTCTCTTAGGGAAGAAGAAATCCAACAGTTTGACATTACCACCAAAACACAGTCAGCCATTCTTTGTTACATCTCTTCCTGATGACAAGTAAGTTACTGAAGTCCTGTTTTTCTCATCTACATCTAACCAGCTGCCTCTGCACCTAACTAAAATGATACTTTGATAGTGTCTACCTGTTTAGGCTTGGTAATTCCTCTTGTGTTGCTCTTTCACTGTTTGGGTTCTTTATTGTAGTCCCCATGGAACGTTAATGAACCTGGTTTTAACATTGAACTTTCTTTCTTTGAATAGAATACCTAAAGGAGCAGGACCAGGATGTTATCTTGCAGGAGCTCTTACATTGTCTAAAACAGAACTTGGAAAGAAAGCTGTGAGTATTTGAAATGGACGACGGCTTCTTTTTCTGAAACTTTCGAAGCGAGTAAATGGCATGCCAGGAAGTGCTGTATTTCATGGTTTTAGTACTTTAGAGAGCACTAGGTTTAGTAATATAACACATTTTAGAAACTGTTGTTTCATTATAAAGTCAGAGTAACTTCTAGGTAGTTCTATTTTTATTTTCATCTTATAATGTCAAATTTAATTGCATTTTCTAAATTTTGAATTCTAATTCTCTTGCTCTGAATCCTTGTATTTCTAGAAGCAACTGCTTTTTTGTTGGTGTGGAGCCTTTAAAAGTGATTTTGTGTAATTGCCTAGCTTAGTATAATTTTTGAATGAAAAATACGTGCATATGTATTGTGGTTTGTGCATGTTGGTTCTCTAATAAATAGCTATGCTCTTCCTTGCATGCATACAATTTTCAGCAAAAATATGTGCTTTCTTAACACCTACATGTTACTGTTACAAAGTAGTAGGAATTTTGCTGACTCAAACGCATAAGCAGATAGATATTCTTACCTGCTGCACACTGATGTTGTCAACCACTAATATGACTGTATGCTCCAGCAGAATGATGTAAGATCTCTGTATGTGATACTAGAAAAAAGCTGTAGGATTTTTTTGCTCATAATGCAGCATCCTGTAAAAACTGGTTTTTAACTTGTATGAATCTGTAGTGCAACAGTGATTATAGTAACCAGATCACTCTTGTGTGTGTCTGGAGCTAAGGTATTTAGGAGGTTCCCGTAGTTATTTTTAAATAGATGTCAAAGAGAGAAAAAATTTGAATCAATCCTGGTGATTGTTAGTATTTAGAGGTAGTTCATCTATGTCCATGTATTACTAGATGTGGCTAAACAACATGTATAAAGCTAGAGTATGTTTTCATAGAAAATAAGTTTCTGTGATTAGGCAGGCACATACATTTACATCTTATTGAGTAGAAAAGTTTAGTTCATTCAATCTGATTTGGTTGTAGGTAATACTTTTGGGGCAGATTGCGTATAACTGCAGGTTAGATAATGTGTGTCAGGAGAATTTATGTATCAATGAGGAAAAACCCAGTAACTAAGAACTCTAAAATACTTATTTTTATATTTCTTTGTGATTCCTGCAAGGTTGCAAGTATACTTTTATGAAATCCATGGTAAATCCATTACAGTAGTGTAGTATAGTGTCCCTAACTTGAATTCTGCAATTCCTTGAACTATTGGTTGTAATTCTCATCTATCTTATTTTAAAACCAGACTAAGTGGTTATATACAGTGATTTCTGGGATGGGAAAGTAGGAAGTAGGTAGGTATTGCCTGTCAAATTTCATGTGATGAAGAATACTTAAGAGCTTACACGGAGAGAAATTCTAGCAGAGGCGTGTCTCATGTCATAGTCTAAGGCATTACTGTTATGGTCATATTTCACCAGAAAAAGGATGGTATCAAATAGTATCAAATACTTTCTGCTGCCTTTAGTGAACCTCAGTATGTACGAGGAGACAAAAAAGGCGGACTAGGCAGCAAAGTTGTCTCTAGATCAGCAAGTGGATGCAATGTGAGGGAAAATGGATCTAATTTCTGTATATTCATTATGAAATAGAACAATGCCACTGAACAGTCAAAACTTAAAATCTATACTTTTGAGACTGAATTTCTGTAATTTATTAATTTAAGCTAAGTGGTTAACAACACTTGCTTGTCTTACAGGAATAATGGACTGTATACACAATAATGCATTGTTTTATTAATTTTAAAAACCTGAAAGGGCATGCTTTAAGAGCGTGTTTGATCATAGATGTGACTTTCTACAAGTTTAAAAATCTGTAGGTTGAAAGTATAACCATAATTGTACAGAGAAGGTGTCTCCATCCTGTGTGGTGTGTGCATGTTTTCTTACAGTATGTTATTCTAACTCCCAGGGGCAGTCTGCAGCAAAGCGACAAGGAAAATTTAAAAAGGTACTGAATGTTAGTTTTTGAAAAAGATATACTTAAGTCTTTTTGCATATGACTTAAAGAATTTGTCTACCAGTATTGGTTTTTAATTTGTCTCCCTCATCTACCTCCTTAGTCCTGAGTTACTTACTTCAGCACCTTAAGTATGTCTACTGTTAGAATGACAAAACACTACTGTAATACAAAGCTGAGAGGCACTTGAGCATCTTGGATACTTCTGCAATAAGTGCTGTAAAAATGCATGTGGTGATTAGTGGTCTGTAATTTTTCTTTTTATGAAATATTCAGGAATCTTCAGTGTTTGTGGTGAAGATTTCTGTGGCAAGTGTTTCTGCCTATTCTGTTCTGTCTGCAAATTGAGAACTGAATACGAACCTAACACTTTGATGTAGAATTGAATATCTAACTGTATACCAAGTCTACTGAATTGAGAGCTGGCTTCATTACAGTCATAAAAAAACATACTGTAGCAAGCAGTTTTTTCTTAGGAGGGATGGACTTGATTGAAAAGTCTCTCCATTCATGATTCTACTCAAACTGAATATAACTCGTTATAGGCTAGAGTTTATACAGTGATGTAGCAGGTAGTAGAATTTACAGAAAGAATTTTGGAGCATGTATAAGATATTTTGGGTAGGGAGTGAGTGACTTTTAACATAGCAGTGTTTAATATTGTGCTTTCTCATATTTTTGCATTACGTTAATACAATATTCTACCAGCAGTCAGAGACTGCTGAATAAAAGTTTATTGCCGTAATCTGTTACTTTGTTAATAGTGAGCTGGTAACTGAGCCTGCTAACTTATTCTAGTCTTGGTGTAATAACTGTGTTGGAATGTGATTAGGCTTTACAAGAAGGATTTTAATGCGTGTTGCTGCAATTTTATTTTCATACTGCATCTGAAAACTACACAGGATGCTTTTAGAAAGATGATTTAAAAGCCCATGTGAATGCGCGGCTTCCTGATGAATAGGGTATAAAATCTTCACTAAGTGAATCTCTAACAAGGGAGTTAAACTTTAACCATAATTTAATTTGCATAACAAAACCTATTAAACAGATTCAAGAGGTTGCATGTTCTGGTTTTTTCTTTTGTTTTTAGAACAGAGATTTCTGTTCAGATCTGAGTAGTATACCCACCCAAGCCAAAATAAAAACTGTTCTTCTCGATACTTCCACCTATTAAGAGGCATCAGTGTACTAGCAGCAAATAAATAGAACACAGTGTATTTCAGAGCATTGATCCATAAGAGCTCCATTAATTAATATATTTTTCTGAGAATGCAACTCTGAGGGCTTCCTAGTTTACAAGTTTTGACTATTTACCCTGCCCTGTTATGAGTTTACATGCGGTTAAGATGTTTTCCAACATGGAAAACATGTTTATATATTTCGTTTGAGACTGAGTCAGTCAAAAAGGTATGTGTAGATTTTTTTTCATATTTTTCACAGACAAGTCCAGGGCCTCTTGTAGGATTAGGAGTGTTGAATTTACAAGTCCTATTTTTATTTTATGTGTGTTTTTTGCTCTCGTACCGGTGACCAGTCTGTGGAAAGCTTTTTTTTTTTTAATATTTTTTTAATTGAGGAGGGAGGGAACTTGTTAGCTTGCACCTATGTGCATGACACTACGAGAAATCCAGGGTGGGCATTTCTGTTTAAAAGCACTTGTATTTTCACAGAATCACAGAAAGGCTGAGGCTGGAAGGTCATTTGGTCTAACGCCCTCGCTCGAGCAGGGCCTCCTAGAGCTAGTTTCCCAGGACAATGCCCAGACAGCTTTTGAGTATCTACAAGGCGGGGAGACTACACAACCTCTCTGGGCAACCTGTGCCCCGTGTTCAGTCACCCCCGCTGTGAAAAAAGTATTTCCTGATGTCCAGAGGGAACCTCCTCTGTTTGTGGCCATTGCCTCTTGTCTTGTCACTGTACACTACTGAAAAGAGTCTGGATTTCTCTTTACACCCTCCATACAGGTATTTACACAGATTGATGAGATCAATCCCCAAATGCCCCCCACCCCTCCACCCCCCAAATGCCTTCTCTAGGCTGAACAGTCCCAGCTTTCTCAGCCTTTCCTCATAGGAGAGATGCTCCAGTCCCTTCATCTTACTGGCCCTTCACTGGACTCTCTCCAGTACATCCATGTCTCTCTTGTACTGGGGAGCCCAGAACTGGACACAGTACTCAAGTGTGGCCTCACCAGTGCAGAGCAGAGGAGAAGGATCCTCTCCCTCAACCTCCTGGTATGTCTAGTGCAGCCCAGGGGACCATTAGCCCTCTTGCCGCCAGGGCGCATTGCTGGCTTACGTTGACGCTGGGGTAGGTCCTTTCCTGCCAAGCTGCTCTCCAGCTGGGTGGTCCCCAGCATGTACTGGTGCATGGGTTTATTCTTCTCCAGGTGCAAGACTTTGCAGTTCTCCTTGTTGAACTTCATGAGGTTCCTGACAGCTCATTTCTGCAGTCTATTAAGGTCCCTCTGGATGGCAGCACAACCCTCTGCTGTATCAGCCATTCCTCCCAGTTTGGTGTCATCTGCAAACTTGCTGAGGGTGCACTCTGCCCTATCATCCGAATCATTAATGAAGATGTTGAGCAGGATTCAGTCCAGTATTGACCCCTGGGGTACACCGCTAGTTACTGGCCTCCAACTGTGTGCCGCTGATCACCACCCTCTGGGTCCGGCCATTCAGCAGGTTTCAATCCACCTGACTGCTCATCCAGCCCATACTTCAACAGCTTCTCTATTTTGCATGAAAGCAATTTGAGGTTATGCCAGGAAATAGCAGCCTAATTTTCCAAAGAAGATAGTTAATTCTTTTATAACTGGACAAAATTGTCAATGGGTTCTTTCCACAGAATAAGCAGGTATCTTTGTTTTACTAGACACATACAGCAGAATCATATGCCTAATCCATAATTTTCTGCTCAAAGAGCTATTCTGGGGAACTTAATTTTATCTAAAAAAAACCCCAGACCCAAAACAACCCTTGGGCATGGGTTTTTACTTAATGTCTTCCTGTCTTCAGTGTGTCTGGACTTAAAAAAAAAAAAAAATATCCTTTCTCTCTGACTACTGAACCTGTGATATGTATGAAGTTCAGAATTAGTGATGTTTTTCCTTTGAACGGGTCCCCACTGAAGCAGAGAGTGCCCTACTGTCATGGCTTGGGAAGCTGATGTACCCTTAGAAGTGCCCTTGGTCTCTAATGGGAAGGCACGTGCTAAACAACCGTGTGAAAAACAAATTGGTTCTATGTACCTTTTTTTCTTTCACAACCTAACTTTTGTAATGCAGTTAGAATCTGATTTTTTTTTTTCCCCTTGTCTCCAAGTTTTGTCCTGAACATAGTTAGAATGAAAACAGATTATTGACTTTCTGGTCTGTAAGAATTTTTTTGTTGTTTTACATAATGCAGCTTTTGAACAGCAATATGTAACAACTAGCTAAGGGATAGAAAACTTCTACATCTTTCTCTCTACTATGGCATCCTTTCCTCCAGTTTGAAGTAAGAAATGCATTATGCAGATATTGGTAAGTACTAGTGGAAGACTAGTAAATACCATTGTGAAGTCAAACGTAAAAGGATTGCTTCCTTTGAGCATTAAGACACTATCTCTGTTTAATCAGGAGGCCTTCAAAAATAGGATGAAGTACATGTCTGATTTAATTTTGTGTAAGCCTGGCTGGTGACTTAAAGAAACTTCATTAGTTTTCAATTAAATAAGAGTATTGCCGTAAAAATAAGAAACATTGCACAGATTGTATGCATCTTAAAGTAGATATGAATTCCATATGCACATTCAACTCTGTGTGTATGCAGATGTACGTGGTATTTATTAAATGGAAAATGAGACCTGGGATGTGTTCCTTCAAGGAGCTTTTTCCTGTGGTTAGTTTTGCTGTGAATGCTTTAAAGTACACATAACAATAGTTCATACGTCTTTTCCACATAAAGTACCAGATGTTGAATCATCAGACAAAAATCTAAATTTAAATCTTTAAACAAAATTAACTGTTAATTAAGCTCTTTTAAGAGGTGACTGTTTTGAGGGCATTGTGTTTGTTTATGTATGCAGTTTGTAGTTCTAGTTAAAAGTAAACTCACTGAGGCTTATCAAATGGTGCACAGAGTACACTGACCAAAGTGCATATCCTATGTGCTTCTGAAGTTTTTAATATTGCTTAACTTTTTTAGAGGATAAACAAAGGGCAGCTTTCTTATTAATTTGAAAGTTTCCTTAAAGTCATTTTTTCAATGGATAATATGCTTGCTCGCTGCCTTTGTTTATAGCTCTATATCCTTTTATAGGAATATATAAAATCAAATCCAGTATGCTACTCTAGCAGTTCTGTTGCTGTGGAACACTTAGAGTGAAATCTGAATAAGAAAACAGATTAAAGTGCTGAATTGTGAAGAGTTGCCTTTCTTCTTAATGTCTAATGATGGATGTTTCTGTAATGGCGATGACAGTGTCATTCTGGGATCTTCTGGTATCTAGGGGGCTGCCAAGTTTTATAAATGATGCTAGTGTTTACAGACAGAATAGAGAAAACAAAGAAGCCTTCAGTCCATCTTACGGTCTTGTGATAGTTTAGTTAAATGTGATAAGCACCTAAACCTTATTTATCCCATGAAATGTTTGATGTCTGTAGAGAAAAGTGCAACTTTTTTTCTGTGGGCTCTTTTGGAAAAGGAGGGTGCCTAGGTCTGAAGCTCATTGTTTTCCTTTCAATGGTCATAGCTTGTAATGCTTGCGGAATCTCATGAGACCAAAAGTATCTAGCTGAGACAATGGGGAGATGACATGTTACTGTTGATGGTTTAGCTACATAGAATTAGTCTCTTAAATGAAAGTGTTCATCCACATAAGTGGGATTTTGTTAATCTAATTACACTTGGTTTGAAATTTAAACCACAGTAGTAGAGCCTTCTCATATAGATAAGGCTTGAGAATGCAGAGGCCATTTAGATGCATAACTCTAAACATATGTTGCCAAGTTAGATCAAAGAGGACTTTCAAGAAGGAAATCCTGAAATATTAGAAGAATATTTCTAGGAAAGCAGGTTTCTTTCCTGAGAAAGTATTAGTCTCAATAGAGAATGTCTTTTAAAAAACACTGTGAACTACTGATTCAGATTTTGTACTGAACTAACTTCTTGGACATCTTAAAATGTTTGGTTTCTTTTAATGAACTACATTGTTGCTTTCTACCGTTCTAATTACCTTAGCCAGCCCCATGCCATGTTCCTGACTTCCGTATCCTCCACATGTGCTTGCCTCCGTGACCTGTTTTGTCATGCCCTGGCCTAGGTCTTGCTGAAGTCTTATTTAGGTGTACTGCCTGGTCATGCATTTCATACTTGAAATGCACGTGTCAGGATAGTTCCTGTGAAAGCTACACTTTAATGTAGATTAGTGATCTAAACTAGGTTTTTAAAAAAAAAAAAATGTAAATGTCAATTTTGTGGTTCATCTGCGATTACATAGTATGTAGCTGGAAAATTTGTTTTAAGGGTATATTGATGCCCCTTTCTCTAAGCAGTATTGTTTTCAGTAACCCATGCTGGTCTGTTTGAACTATCAGTTCAAATAAAGTTGTTCTGCATCAATGTTCTTAAATAGTTTCAGAAATGTAGTGTTGAAGTCCATTATTTCAAGGTTATGCATAGCAGTTTCTAATAGTCACCTTTTTACTCACTATTTAGGTAACCTGAAATAACTCCATCTTGTGCACAAGATTTCATTTCAATACGCAGCACTGACCTGGTTTATGGGAAACATATTCCCACAAATGTATTTTGGAATAATTGGTATGAATAATTAAATTGCCACAGCAATTGAGCATGCAACACTTTTGCACAATGTTGCAACAGAGTAATGGTATCTAAGTGATCTTCTCTGCAAAATATCCTATATGTGAAATAACAGGACACGTGCCCTCACTGTTTGGGGAGAGGCTTTTTTAAAAATTGCAGCGTTAAAACCAAAACCAGCAAAATTGTAATGTTTTAGAAGCAATGACTGAAATCTAATGATGGCTTATTTGCAAGTTTATGTGTAAATCATCTTAGGAAATGAACTTCAGAACATGGTCTAAGATCAGTTAGGATTTTCCTTTCAAATAGCTGTAGCTGATTTTCTCATGATAATTGTTGACTCGTGTAGCATGAACTCAAACTATAGTGATATTTCTGTGCTAGCATATAGGGTTTAAAAAAAAATCTTGCTGTTTTGTCTGCTTAGTTTGAGCACAGATACAGGTGAAACTGGAAAGTCTGTAGCAGCAAAATGGAAAAGAGTTGACTGAGGATGCATCAGCTAATTCAGTAGGCACACGGAAGAAATTGTCTCAGGAGGAATAAACTTTTGTATCCTGTGGCATGATTCATGTTTATGCTACTCTGGTATTATTTTTTAGAATTCAGTCATCTTTACTCATTTGTTTATTGCCAGATTTGTAGGATAGGATCTCTAACTTGTTTTTTTCCTTTGCCTTTTAACCAAGTTATTTGCTTTTTTATAAACAAACAAACAAAAACCCCCAACCTTCTGAGTCCCTAACTAATATTATGTAAAATTTTATGAATAAAAAAAAGTCAAACTTGCTAAATTTTAGACTTTCTTGTCCTACATCCAGTGTGCTGTTTTAATATTTACACCCTTGCATTGCTTAAAATAAAAAGTTAAAGCAGTTCCTGAATTCTTAATGACTAATAGCTTTGCTCTCAGAATCCTTACTCAGTGTATGCGTAGCTCAGAGAAGCTTGCTATGATTTAGCTTTATACAGCATCAGAAAAAAGTGTACTGTATCCCTCTCAGTATGTGTCTCTCTTCCCACCTCCAGGATGTCCTTACTGTTCACTATCATCTGATACCATCACCATCAAAGAGTAAAAATGGCAGCAAAGAGAAAGAAAGAGAACAAGAAAAAGAAAAAGATGTAAAAGAAGAATTTGCTGAAGCTTTAAGAGATCTAAAAATACAGTGGATGACCAAGTATGTCTGCTGTCATGACTACACAAGCTTGAAGCAGCTGTACAAAAAAATACCGAGAATCTGTACTTTCATGCTATGTCCTCCTCTCTTCTAGGCTGGACACCACTGACATGTATAATGAGTTGAAAGAAGCGTTTCCTAATCATCTTCCGTTGTATGTTGCAAGACTTCATCAGCTGGATTCTGAAAAGGTTATTTAACACTTTTTAAACTTGATTTGTCTCAATACATCCATGTAGCCTAAACAACTGAATCTTTCTTCATACATGGTCTTGAAGTGACTGCCATAGCTGTACTAAGTACTATAAAGCAGAAATTCCTAGTTAGATTGACAGCTGCCTCCCTAACTGACTGTGATTTACTTAATCCCACAGCAGAATGAAAGTAAGTACGCCTACCTATAATATGTTTGCTTATCATTTACTCCTTGTTAAGTTAAACACATTGTAAGTTTCCTTACTGCTTTAGGCTACAACAATATTATTCTAAGCGGTGGTTACTGAGACAAGCATACATCCCATTCGGCTCTTCTACTGGATTGGTAATTTATTCTAGCAGAATTACTCAGACAGCTGAGGACTATAACCCCTTGAAATGACACAGCTAAATCCACCATCTGTTATTGTCCTCAAAAATGAGAACTGTGAACAGAAAAGTTTACGTATGTCTGCTGCTTTTGTTTATCTTGAAGATAAACAGCTTTGTGTATATGTCAGTAGCTTGAACATTTTTCTATTTGATTCTGATTTTATATTTATTTCTGAAATTAATAACTGCTACCGTTATTTAAGAGGATTAATTTGTACTGAAGGGTGGTTTTCTTTCTGTAAACTCTGCATTTTGCATATACCCACCTCATATTTTACAGTTTGTTTTCAGTGAAGTGGACTACATATGTGGGAAATCTTGATATTTTTGAATAAAAATTGGAAGAAGTGGAGAAAAGGACATGTTAAATTATCTAATGTTATTTCTGCATACCTTTGCAATTATCCTAGTGTTAGTAGAATCAACAATCAAGTAGTGTGATTTCATAGTGCTAAACACCTTTTTTATTCTTCTTTTAGGAACGAATGAAAAGACTTGATGAAATTGTTGAAGCTGCAAATACTGTAATCTCTCATATTGATCAGACAGCATTAGCAGTATATTTTGCCATGAAGAGTGATCCCAGGCCTGATGCAACTACTATAAAAAAGTACCTACCCAGTAAATAATTTTCTTGCATCTTATTTCTGTAATCTATGTACTTTGTCTCTGCTTATAAGAAATGGAATGACTATAACCTTTTTGGATCTGTGTTTGAAGACAAAATTGACCAGTCTGAGAAGTAATTGCTTGCAAAAGATTTCATTTGTGAAAAGCATGATGATCATACTTGTGCTTCAGAGTATTTTTGAGACCCATGTTTTTTTCTTTAGTTTTAGATTGTTCCTCTGAATTACCGGTATATATCCTTAGGAAGACAGTATTTTGAAGGTGACACCCTAGTCTGGAGAATAACTGGCGGATTTCGCAGTGTGTGGTGTGGTGCTGTTTTAGTTGCAAATAGAGCAGCAGATTTGAAGATTAGGCCCTTAAAATGGGAGATGCGTATTTGTTGATTATTTTAGATAAAATACCAGATTTCGATTGTAAAACTAACCTGTCTGTTCTAGCTATCCTGAATATTTGTGTATAATTTTAGAATTGCTAATATAAAAGCAAAGTTATGATGTAATAAACTTCATTCTAAACATTTCTTAGTAAGTTGACCCATTAGGTCATGTGGTTGGATCTAACATCTGAAATTGAACACCAAATTCAATGGTGCTTTAAATGGGTGCAATTCCTTTGAAGTCAGCAGAATTGTATCTGCTTATGTTAGTGGTGGATTTGACTGTCTCTGTTTATAATGCCAACAACTGTAAAGCTGTATTTCTAGATGCTGGCTTATTCAGTTTTAGAATCCTGAGTTGTCCTTGCCTTAAGACATCAAAGGCATTTCAGACTTAGAAGAATGACTGAGCTTGTTTAATGCATAGTGTCTCTAGGTAATTTTTTACAATTAGTTAAATTTATAGTAAATAGCTATGCTTTAAAAATTATCTTCGTGCTTATTTTCATTTTGTGTGTACTAACTGCTATAAACTTTTTAGATTAAATTCAGTACAGCACTGATTCTGTTCTTAATGAGGTATCTGCAAAAAGTCCTTAATATTTTTCATGCTATTTTTTTCTAGTGAAATGGAAAAACAGAAGACTACTTTAGTGGATGCACTTTGTCGAAAAGGAAGTGCATTGGCTGACCAACTTCTTCATCTGCAGGCCCAAGAAGGGGCTGCTTCCAGTGATGCAGAAGGCAAAGATGAGGATCATGAGAGCTGCTCAGAAGCTTTGACAGAGACATTCTGGGAAACAACAAAATGGACTGATCTTTTTGACAGCAAGGTAAGAGAGCAGAGCAGATATTTTGTCTATTGCATGTTGGGTTTTTTGATGGTTTCTCCTGGAATTATGCACTGCCTTTGTGTGCACAGCCTCATACATTCTTCCCTTCTACTTTTTCATGCTGTCCCCATATGTTATGCTTTCTTAGTGACCTTTTTCCACAGAGGTTTTGCCAAGCCTGTAAGATCCATGGTAAGCCCATCTCTGTGCATGTGAATGTAGAGATTAAGGGAAGGGTATAGAACAGTACCAGATTTCCATGAAAAAGCTGCTTGCTTTATTGAATTGCTTCTTTCTGTACCTTTCAGGGAATATTTTTGATTAACCTCTGCACTGTTCTAGCTGTACACACACAGAAGTGTGCAGCATCCCTACTCTGTTCAGTCCTGCATTCTGTAGCCTCTTCTACACTATGGACAAGAGAAATTTTGTGTTTTGCTGTCAGTAATGTCTGTAGAGGTAAAGGAAGAAACCCTTGGAAATAATTACACATACGTATTTATTAGCACATATTTCCCCATCCTCTCAAGGTTCCTAATCCTGAGATTTAAGTTTTGTCTGCTTCATTCAAGACAGCTATTCCAGAAGGAGAAAAAAAGAAATCTGTTGTAGGTGATTAGTTATGTAGCTTTTAATTTACAGAGTTTATGACTTTGTACGTTTAACTGTTGAGTTATTAAGTATTAATTAGTTGCTGTACTTAACTCTTGCATATGGCTGTGTTTTAGTGGAAGATGAAGTGACCAATGTATTTGTTTAAAATTCAGTTAAATTGCCAAAGCATTTCAGATAGTTACAAAAGAAAAACTTTGAAATTAAAAAATTGCTTAATTTCCTTGACAGTAAATAATGTTCCCGGTAAGAACTTGTGCTTTAGCTGGAGGCCTGAACAAGAAGGTTGATGATGGTTACCTTCACTTCTTTTAATGTATATATTCTTGTACACCTACATTTTTTCAGCATTCCTCTTCTAATCTTTAACTGATTATAATATCCTGTGGTAGGAGATTTTGTGCTTTAATCATATTGTCTGGCACATAATTTTCTTGCTGTCTATTTGTAAATACAGTACTGTGTTCCAGTATAGTGACCCCTGGTTTACTTCTGTCTTTTGATTTTTGAAGCCGATGGGAATAATCTTAGTGGAAAAACTGCCAATACAGACATCTTGTTGGGAGTTTATCACTCTCTGTTACAGGTGTTTTTTCAAGACAGATATTGATTCCTGGCACTCTTGAGTTGTGTGCTCTGGGCCTGGAATGAGTAACTCTGATTTGAAATGTACGGGTTAGGGACTGACCTCTTCGACTGCCTTAATTATGGATTTGTCTAAGTGCATATTCAGGTTTTGCTCTGCAAATTGATTCTTCTGTATGGTTAAATTGGTACTGAAAGGCCAACAAAACTTTTTAGATTTTTAGCATTTCATATGGAAATAACTTTCATCCTACTTATGCAGTATGTTCATCTGCTTTTCCCTTTTGGTTTTACTAGTCAAATTGAAATCTAAACTGATTGACTGTTGTGAGCCCTACACAGCCACTTGCTCGCTCCCTGCAGTGGGATGGGGGAAATAATCAGAAGAATTAAAGTGAGAAAATTCGTGGGTTGAAATAAAGACAGTTTAATAGGTAAAGCAAAAGCCGTGCACACAAGCAAAGCAAAACAAGGAATTCATTCACTCCTTCCCATCGGCAGGCAGGGGTTCAGCCCTCCACACGAAAACTCCATCACGTGTAACAGTTACTTGGGAAGACAAACGCCATCACTCCAAACGCCCCCCACTTCCTCCTTCTTCCCCCAGCTTTATACACTGAGCATGATGTCATATGGTATGGAATATCCCTTTGGTCAGTTGGGGTCAGCTGTCGCAGCTGTGTCCCCTCCCAACTTCTTGTGCACCCCCAGCCTACTCGCTGGTAGGGTAGCGTGAGAAGCAGAAAAGGCCTTGGCTCTGTGTAAGCACTGCTCAACAGTAACAAAAACATCCCTGCGTTATCAACACTGTTTCCAGCACAAATCCAAAACATAGCTTATAGGAGCTACTGTGAAGAAAATTCGCTCTATCCCAGCCAAAACTAGTGCATTGAGGATACTTTTAGCCCAGAAACATTCTAGAGTGCTCTGGGTATTTTAAGCGTGTGGCTTCTGAAAATGGAGAAAATGAGCCTGTCATACTACATCCTAATGACCCCTGGGGTACATCTTTGTCTTGTGCTTTTCTGCAGCCTTTCTGTCCTGTACCCATACATAGCCTCACTTATTCAACCCTGCCTGGCCCGCATATAGTTAATCTTCTGTGTTCTCTCGCTGCTGGACAAATTGCTCTATATCAGTACAGTTACAATTACTAGTATAAGTAGTATTACAAGGGCCGCAATGATCATTAAGGGACTGGAACATCTGTTGTATGAGGAGAGGCTGAGACTGTTCACCCTGGAGAAGAGAAAGTTCAAGGAGATTTTGTCTATGTGTATAGATACGTGATGCGGGGAGTAAAGAAATGGAGCCAGGCTCTTCCCAGTGGTTCCCAGTGACAGGACAAGAGGCAGTGGGCACAAAGTAAAACACAGGAACTTCTACTTAAGAAAAAGTTGGGGTTTGGTTTTTCTATGGTTTTTTTGGAGGGGGATGACAGTGTTTGGGTTTTTTTACTGTGAGGGTGATCAAATGCTACAATGGGTTGCCTGGAGAGGTGGTGAAGTTTCAGTCCTTGGAGATGGTCAAAACTTAATCGGACGTGATCCAGGGCAACCTGATATAGATGGCCCTGCTTTGAAGGTGGGGGTTGGACTAGATGATCTCCAGAGCTCCCTTCCGCCTTCAATCATTTTGTGATTCAGTGACAGCTTGGCAAGTAATTTATGTAGCTTACCAGTGTCTGTGGTGGTTTTCTTCATGTTTTCTGTGATCTAGGAGCATGTATGTTGGTCAGTAATGATGTAGTGTTAGTTTTGCTAGCTATCAATTTAATGTGTCTAAAGATCACATGATGGATGTATCCTCTCATCTCTCCTGTGGTACTGTTCAGTAATTCTAATCCCAGCAGTACCAAAAACGTTAAAAAAAAAAAAAGTTTGAGGGGAAAGAAATATATGCTACTACTTAAAGCTTTCATATGATTATTGGAACTGAGACTTCTGGTTGTTCACTTTTATACTTTGAGGTTTTCTTTTTCTGGAAACTCTTTGAAGCAATGAGGAATGAGAATAATGTGACTTGGGCCTTGATGGGATTGAGAATTTTGCTTTGAAAGGAGACAGTAGAGTGCACTAATGATTTTCCCTGATAATTGATTTGGAGAAAAGGACTAGGGCTAGGGCAAAGGGAGTTATTTTCAATTGAGAAAAAACTTTTTTGTTTTTCCTTTATTGCTTCCTAGAAGTTTCATGCTTGCTGCTGTTCATATTCTTTCATTTCCTTTACTAACAGGTGTCATGTCCATCTAGTAGTTTCATAGGAATTGGCTGTAGTTAGCAATTACACTGTTCAGACCAGCTGTTTCAGTTGTTAGCACTACAGTTTCCAGCCAATGATGGAATATTCTTTGGTCATTCAAAATCATAAACAGATGATGAGGATCCAGTTATGCTTTATTTAGCTTTTTTAAGGGTCACTATTAATGACTAAGACTATGTAGTTATGATATGGCCTGACACAAAAAAGCATAAGAAAAAAAATTAGTTGTATTCCTATTGTCTTTGTTGTAAACTGTGAGAATAGCTGTACATGTGTGTCATGGGCTGTAACTTTTCTTCAAAAATTAACTTAATACTTTACAGTGCCTTCATACCACCCACTTCTGCCAGACTGCATCTTACGTTCAAACTGTCTGATCAGTATTCATTCATTTTTATTTATAATGGCTGACAAGTTTTGTAAGTGGGATTGTGCTTAAAGCTCTCTCAGCTTCCTGTTTGAATAAAAATAAGTGTCTTCTGCCCTAGAATGGGCCAACAGAATGTTTTAAATACCTGCAGTGGCCTTTGGTCTTCCTCCTTTGCAGCTTCTTCTGTCTGTTCAGAAGAAACAGTTGTATAAATCTCCACCTCAGTTTGCATTCAATATGCTGTTGTATTTCTGGAATATTTTGCTATTTTAAAAACAAATTGAATAGCTTAGTGCAAATGATTTTATATTACAGACTGGTAGAGGGAGATTTGGAGTTTTGACCGTTTAAGGGGAACTGTACTGTTCATGTAGCTTGCTTCCTTTGAGATGGGGAGCTTAGGAACAATGTTGAGAACTTAACTTTGTAAAGTAGTGTTTAAGGCTTCAAAATAGATTCTGTCTAAGAAACAAGTATTTTTGCTAAGGTAAGGGCAAAAGCACTGATTATGTTTTTCAGTCCAGCTGATCTGTGCTTGGCAAAATTCACCTTGGTAGAAAACAAGAAATTATGGCTTTAACGGCCTTTCTGTGATGCTACTCTGGACTGACTTAGGCCAGACTGATAAAATGAAGTGTTGTGTCTTGGCTCTATCACCTAACCTTGCATGACTCATTCGCCTTTTGGGGAATAGAAGAGGTGTGGAAGGAGGAAGGGTAGAGTGGAGTAGTGATGTAGGATCAGGGATAGACCTTGTGTGAATGTCTTTCAAATGAGAGTCCTCAAGAGGCAGCCAGCTTATTCTAAAGCACTATGTTGGAAATGAAAATGTGGAGCTCTTCCTGTACATGGACATGGCTTTGTGGCATTGGCACTCGAAAGATGGAACAACTGGGTGAGAAGGGATGGAAATAAGGCACTTGAATACTGCACTGATCATTCAAGTATATATATGGCTTTAGATAGAAACGTTGCTCTACATGTTTTTACTTCTAAGCTTCCTATAAGTCAAAGTTCATCCAGATGTCAGTAATTAAAAGGCTAAGTAAATTTTTGAAAACAAAGAGAGACCATGTTTTCTTCTATGTTGTTTTTAAACATGAATCAGGAACATCATCACTTTTATGTGCGTTTCTGCTTACCCTCTAATAAACCAAGTACTACCACTTCTTTCACATCTCCTCTGCAGGTGTAGCACCTGTGTTGCCACAGGGCATTTGGTAGTTCCTTTGCCTGTTTTCCATTGAAGTATTGTGCTTGTCCCCATATTGTAGCAAGTATGTAGGGAAGCTGGTGCTGACTTTTGATAGTGCAGTTGTTCACGCCTTCAGCTATTCTAGTTAGATCACTTGTCTCTGAAGGTTTATTTTCAATGAAACATGAAAGAAAATATGTATGTCCCCTGTGTATACAAAAGCGTTTCAAATAAACTGCAGTTGAGACAGCTCTATGCAGCAAGTATTTGTTTGATTATGCTAACACATTTGTGATAGTGCTTTAGGGTTTTTAGTAATGGAGTATAAGTTGTGCAATTTTTCTTTTACCTAGAACATAGCTTTAAAGTTTGTAGGCCAAAATCCCCAGTTTTAAACAGAACTGCTACAGGAGGATAGTAGGATGTTGCTTGTTTGTTACTGTGAATGACTCATTTGTAGAACTTAATGCCCCTCAACCTTTAAATCATCTGTTGGGGATAAGCAAAAAGTCACGTTTAAAAATAAGTTTAAAAACAAATAAAAGGCCCAGACCTTTCCATCTTGTCTTTTAAACATCTTTAGCCTGGATTGTTTTTCATATTACTGTCTGCACTGTCAGATGCAGCTGTCTCTTCCAGCTGATCATATTCAGTCACTGCCAAAAACTTGTTGCTGGATACTTGATTCCCTTAACTCCCCTCCCTCTCTTGAAAATCTGATGAGTCAATTTTTTTATATGAATATTGCTTTTATTTGTAATAGGTCAGTTGATAGAGCAGAGAGGAGTCAACTAAGTAGCTAAGAAACCTCAGTTTGTTACCATAGATATATATGAACCTGAAAAAACTCATTTGCTGGTAATTATAAACATTACAACTTCAGTGTTCTTCCAAGTAGTTGGAGTGTGTTATCTATAGATTATGTCGATTAACCTAGTATTTTATTTGTAAATGTAGATACACTTTAATCAACTGTTTAAATAATGAAGTAACTGATTATACAAGTCTATTTTCCTTTTCATAGGTAACAGTATTAGGATACTAGAGAAGTTTTATTAGGTAGTTTAGTGTTGCTGGATTCAAAAAGTGTTCTTTTTTAAAGAGTGTTTTCAGCTTTTAAATACTTTAGCCCTGCAAATGTCTTGGGAGAGATCGTTTCAGCTTTTTACTGTCCTAAATATGCATCTTTATGTAGCCAATGGCAAGTTAGGCAGCTAATTAGGAGATTGATATCCAACCACTTTCATGGGTCTGGCTCTTAGCATACTTAGTATTACAGGCCATTAGCTCGGGGAATAAAGTATGTAACAGTGATTTTCCGCCCCAGTATCCTAGACGTACGCATTGCTTTTTCTTATTACTTTTTGTTTATCGCTCTTTGGCCAAGTTCTGGGCCATATCACTTGTTCTGTAAAAGCTGGCCTTAATTATATTTATTGAAATTATGAAATAATATCAAATACTTAGAATTCATTCCTGTTCTTTCATCTAGCAACTGCTTTTAGATACTACAAATTTGTTTATTTGCTGTTGTTATACATTCAGATAGCAGCTGTTTTCTCTATTACATCTTAATAGCACTCCAGTTTACATTTTGTTTACACATATCAAGGAATCATAAACTTCACTTCTGTGATCTTGTAAAGCTTGCAATATTTTAATTATAAGGCTTAATTTGACCAATATGTGTACGAGTTATAAAGTATTGTTTCTTATCTAACATTTTTTGTTTGTAAACCTATTTTGATTTTAAAGCATCTCATGCATTATTCTTAACTTCTGAAGTGCTAATGAACTTTTAGTAGTTTTACTTAACTTGTATACAGTTGATTGGGTTTTTTTTCCAAGCACTAAGACAGAAATTATTGTCTTTTATCAAGAGCTCTTGGAGCATTGTTTTCAACATTTTGGTCCAGCAGAGAACTTTTTTCTCATTTAGAAATACCCAAACTTTTATTTGGCCAGAGCAAGGGTGTTTCGTAAAATGCTTTGTTTTCTTGCCACAAAAACTCTAGGAAGCCCTGTTACGAAAGAAATGCTGTCAAGTGGCTTTCCTCCTGCCTTTATCACTGATGTTCAATAACCATTCAAAACTTACAGGGTCAGGTAAGAGCTTTCTTAATAGAGCAGTGACATTATTTCTGGTTAGCCTCCGATGTTATATTTGCTGAGAGCTCCAATGCATTTTTCATTTGATTTTTTTTTTTTGTTTTGTTTTGTTTTTGTTTTGTGGTTCTATCATCTTTTACAGAGGGATTTTTTTTTAAGTTTAGTTTAACCAACTAAATCTGCTAATGGATCCACTGAGCAGTTACTCAGGAGTGTTTGCTAATGTGTTTTGCTTTAGGAAAATATCCAAAGTAATTGGATTGAGAATGCAGCATGCAAAGTATTTTTCCAATAGCAGTATTTGGAAAATCTATATGTGAATGGTGCTGTATGCTCATTGTTGCATATATGTGTGTGTTTAAGCTACAACAGCTTAAGTGAATACTTGAACACAACAAAATAATAATACTTGAAGACAGAAGAAGAACGAGCAACTGTGAGTGCATGGCATATACTTTAGAGCTTCAAAATTACATTTTTACTTGCTTGATAATTAAGCTTGGTTGTTTTTTTTTTTTTTAGCTCAGTCTTTCAAGTATTGGTCCTGCAAAGACTTGTGCGTGTGATCAACATGCAATGGAAGCGTTCAGGCAGCTAAAATTAGGCAGGTTATTCAGTCCTTGCAGGATTTGGATCTCTGATTCCTTAACGTTTATATTCTTAAGAAATACTTAAATTTTTTTTGCTATAATGCAAAATATTTATTTCTGAACACCCTTGAAGTGTTTTTGTAAGCTTTTCTTAATGGGATATTTCAAGTGGACATTGGGAAAATGTAACTTATGTTAGAGGAGTTAGAGGAAAGGAAAAATACTGTAATGAGTGAGGGGAAATGAATAGCAAACTCTAATATGAGATTTCATAAACTTTGCCAACAACAGAAACACCACACCAACTTTGCTATGTCACTCTTCAGTAAAAAGTTAAAGAAAGCTATTTACTATGAGTGTTCCAAAGGGAATATATGAAACAATGTCTTGATTGCACTAATTCTTAGTGCTGTAGCTGGTGAAGTGGTATGAACTATCTCGCAACACCCTGAATGCTGTCAGTGTTTGGGTGTTAAGAACCTGATTTATTTTACATTAGGTCTTAAGTAGCCACATTCATTTGTGCGTGTTAGTTACAGCATTGACAAGTATCGTAAGCTGTCTCTTTAGAATTAGTATTATCAAGAGGAAGCTTTTTTAATAATCTCTTCTTAATAAATTACCAATAGTGAGGAGCTGACCCAAAACCTGAGGCTTGTCTTCATGCTTACCTGTCTTCATTGCTTGTTTATAATTATGTGCATTTCTCTGTGTGTCTGTGTGTGGGTGTGTTTATATCATTCACTATGTACATTCATACTTGTTTCTGCAGTAAGTTTGTGACTTCCTAGGAATCAAAACTCTCAACTGGGTGTTTGTTTCTGTGGGTTAAAGATATACCTGTCTGGTTCTTGATTTTTTTTTTTAATTTTTTTTTTGTGCCATACAGTTGCCTCTAGAGAATGAAAATCCAAAGAAGCTAGAAATGTGATGAATAAAAAATGAAAATAGTGACATCTGTGTTACATAAGATGTTCTGAAGTCAAATATGTTTATGAAGTCAGAAATAGTCTCTAGGAAGTTCATGTTTATGACTACTACTGTGAATCATCTGTTTTACTGCAAAGAAAAATGCAAGCTATCTTGTGTAAATGTTTTACTTTGTTTAAATCACTTCTGCTACCTGAACAGAATCTGTTATTACTTGTTAAGCCTTGTAAGATTAAAATATTAAAATACCTAATTTATTTTTGTTTTCGCATTGTAGGTTTTGACTTTTGCCTATAAGCACGCATTGGTAAATAAAATGTATGGGAGAGGTCTCAAGTTTGCCACAAAACTTGCAGAAGAGAAGCCAACGAAGGACAACTTGAAAAACTGCATTCAGGTAAAGTGTATTTGGTAAAGTAATGGGCCATGTTCATGCTGAGTAAGCTTTTAAAAGTAAGATACAAGAATTTTTGAATTTTTGATACCTTTTACATTGTAGAACTCACTAAACTTAACATTTTAATTTTATCCAGGCTTTTGTGGCTTGGCCTCCATTTTTAATAGTGATTTCTTCTTTCTTTTTCTAGAATAGCTAGTTTGTGAGTAACTGTCATTTTTTAGCAGACTTATTTTCTGGAACTTACTTTGGGGCGTAAAGAAAGTAGAGACAACTTAGCCAAAGATCTTCTGCATATTTAAAATCCTATTATGTTGCTGTTTAACCACTGTTATTTTTACTATTATTAATCACAATTATTACTAGTAGAATTTAGGTGGAGAATTAATGGGGATTACTGTAACTCCTAGGACAAAACTTTTGTGCATTGAGTTGAAAGACAGTAGATCATATAGAATGGTTTTCTTTTTCCCCTTTCAGGACTAAGTAATTCAAAGATCACCAGTTCTCCAATCTGTTGTCTTTCTGATAATAGACATCTTTACTAAGATGTTGATATCAATGCAGTGTTGTTGGAAGGATTTAGATTTTAAAAAGAAAAAGACCCTAGAGCTTCTCATTTTTTTTTTTTAATGTTTGCTTTTTTTCTTCAGCTAATGAAGTTGCTTGGATGGACTCATTGTGCAACTTTCACTGAAAATTGGCTTCCTGTCATGTACCCACCTGATTATTGTGTATTCTAGAAAACCAACAGTTGTAAACTTAAAGTGATTTTATATGGGGCAGGATATGAAAAGATAACTTTGACTTTTTATTGGAACGCATGTTTTCATTACTGAATGCTAATTATTAAATTGTGTGTATTTATCAGTAAAGGCACCTGGGTAGAGCTTAATACCTGTTGACCTAACTCCTGTCATCAAGGAGTTTCCTTATTGTGCATCCCATTGCTGGCAATGGATGTGCCAGAACTGCCAACATCAAGGATTTGGAATTAGGCTGGAAAGGCTTACTGCATGCATGTTACGTTCTTATCTGTTACTTTTAACTGCAAACCTGTAAAAGCTCTGTATTTTTTACAGTAAACTGAATTTTAACATGTTTGATCTTAATTTCAATTGTATGAAGGCCTTAAAGCTACTTGAAGAGTAGCTAAAATCTTATTTATTAGACTAAAGTAACGGGACATCATTACCTGTATTGTTTGCAAGAGTTTACATTTAATTTTTTTTAAGAAAAATTCAACCTCTCAAACTGTTACAATGTGTAACTAGGAATTGCTGATGCATAGGTGCTCTTGTAAATCTTCATTTTGGAGTGATTTCAGGCAAACTCAAAAATCCATGTGAAGTTGAGTATCAGGACAGGCTGATACATGTATAAAAGTGCCAGACAGTTAAATCTTGATCAGGTATTGTAAAGCTATACATATATGTTTAATAATGTTAAAAATGTAAAACACAGCAGAATAAATGTGCAAAGTTGAAGATCAAAAAACACCATGTGCACTCTGATACTTTAAAAGATTATTTTATAATTAATAAAAACAAATAATGAAGCTGAAAATCGTATTGGTTTCTGAAAGAATATATAAATGAAACTTGCTGAAAGAAAACACCTTACAAACAACAGAAGTTCAGTGCAGCCCAGAAGATCAATGCTTTCTGTTAAAGCCTTTTTACTATTTCTACTAACATTGTTCCTTCAGTGGAGTGAAATTGGTCTGTTTGAACAGGTCATAAGTATCAACCAGAGACAAATTGCTATATCATTTGTCTTGCCAGTTTTTTCATAACTTGTAATGCAAAACTCAGATACAACTGCACCTTTACAAACATGAATGCACAGAAGATGCACCATAATGCTGCAAAACATGTAAGGTGCTGCCATTAAATCAAAATTAGTAATAGTTTTCTCTTTAATTCTCTCTTACTGTGGCTTTAAGCAGCTTGACATTTGATTCTGGAAATTCTGCTAGAATGGTTGTGTTAAATATATTGCAAAGTTTTTCCAAAAATTCATAGTCTGTACTGAATCTGAATTTATTTGCCCATAGTAATACTGTTCCAGGCTTACAAAAATGCACCATTGTTGCTAGCAGGGGATCCAGAGCTGCATGATAGTATACAACATCAGTTGCCAGTATGAAATCATAATGGTAAGTTGATACAGGGAAGTCTTCATTGAGGCCTTCTCCCCATACCAGTTTTCTCACTTCAGGTTTGTGCATATTCATGTTCTGTGTATTTCTTGAAATATTATATGAGAGATTTTCAAGAACTTCAGGCAAATCAGTAGCTGTAACATAAGCTCCTAAAGAAAACATGAATTTGTTTCAATTCATAGGTAGGTAGTTGAACATATATATATAAAACTTTATCTACATAACTTCCCCAGCTTCCCCCTCACCAATAACTAGGGTAGTTACTTTATTAACAAAACAGTATTTTAAGATAATTTTAATTTTAAAAAAAGCAATGACAAAAAAAGTTTACTTCAACTGTTGCTTCATTGCCTTAAAGCGACAGTGGCAGATCTAGATCATCTTTCACAAGAAATCCAAAAGGAAATACAAATTTACTAACCTAAGATAGAGGCCACAATGGAAACCAAGCCTGTTCCAGCGCCAATTTCCAAAACTTTTTTGTCTTTGAGGTTGAATTGTTCTTGATTTGATTCCAGATACTGAGATAAAGCCAATGCCTAAAACAGTTAACACATATCCATAAGAGGGTAACAGGTAAGTTGCACAAAAATTCATTAGATGTTTTTATACAGGGGAGTTTTTTATACAAACACTGAAGGCTGTAACATAAAAATGTAATATGGAAAGGATTATCATGTGTCCTGCTTTTTATATATTAAAAAAAAATTTAAACAGCTTATTTTTAGTTTTGGGTTTATGGATTTGCTACACACTTCTATACACTGTGACTCCTCTGACAGCTTAAGATAGGCAGTGTTTAGATGTGAACCATTCAGTCAGAACAGCAAACAAGAGGTTTAACAATATGTAAAAAGTAATGTTCTGGTTTATTATCGTAAATGTTGTGGTTTATTATCACTATCACAAAGTAGATCCAGGCTTCAGCAGAGACTTTTTTAAAACAGATTTTTTGTTTGTTTTTTTTTTTTGCAAAGGAAATATTAAAAAATTTTTATCTACCAACTCAACACTTGTCTATCGATAATAGTATAACCTTTAAAAAAACCAAAACAAAGCAAAAAAAACCCTGCACTGTATGGAAGTACTGTTTATCAGACCTTTGGAAAGATCTTATCAATAGAACATAAATTGGTTGTTTATAGACAACATAAACCAATGCCAGAGAAACTAACTTCTCCCTTTTGCTTCTCTTCTTTAGAGTTGTGTTACTGTTACTGTTTTAACTCTTGTGCTTTTCATAATGCAACACTGGCTACCTGCTCTGGGAAAGCTGACAGCTAATGAATCACCAGTCCAATTTGTGCATTCTGACACCTGATTAATGTGAGAATCTGGCATGTCAAAACAAGATACTGTTTCACCCACCCATACGCTTTCTTTTTCTCTATTGTTTTGAAATTGTCTGCCATTTTCTATGAGCTTTTTCAATAAATGTGGATCTGAAAAATTTTGAAATCCTAATTTTCATGTCTTTATCAGTTGACCCTCTCTTCCCTCAAAGGAAGTTTTCTCAGTCCACATAAAATTATGTTTTTAAGAGCAGGAGAAGCAAAGACTGAAGAAGAACTGTTTGCAAGTATGGTTTTCCATACTGCAATGGAACTGTTCCAGCCTGTTCTTTGAAAGAAGCATATTTAATAGTTTTAAGCTCCTTTATTTAATCTCTCACAACTTCTTTTTCAGCCTCCTTTTTGTACTGCTGATTGATTGCTTCCCAACAGTGCCTGATTGGAAACATGGAAGAAGCTGAACACTTCTTCCTGAGTTCCCTTTCTTAATTTTTTTCAACATCTGCATCCAATTTACAAATTACTTAGGTGCCACAGTTCTTCTGGCATGAACTGGCATAAGGCAAAGCTTTCTGCTGAAGTACTTGACAACTTCGTCCTGCATAGGGAAACCTCCGCTGTCAGAAGTGTCATCTAAGAAAGCTTCCTTAATATTTGCGTGCCACTGTCATGGTTTGCTCTTGTTGTGTCAGCTTTCTGGGTGCTGTATCACGTACTTACCCCCGGCCATACCACAGCTCCAAAGTGTTCTATGGACTCCTGAATGACGATCTGGTGGCCAACATATGTGTAGTGCTCTTTATCAAAGTAGTGGGAAACTCTAGGAACCCAGTTCTGTAGTATTTTAAGAGTTACTGGTGAATCTGTGAGAGAAAAGACACAATGTGCAGGTGTTTATATGCAACTTGTTAAAGAGTAAGAAGTATTTTGTGAAGATAGTACATAGGCACATGGACTAGAAGAGCTGTCAGGTCATTGGCCTCGAGACGGGTTGCTGTCCAGAAGTGGATGGCCTGGCTGGCCGGGGAGTGAAAGGAGCAGTGGTCGTTTCCTGCCATTCTGAGTGTTTGCGTGGGCAATTGACAGACAGAAATGAGCCTTTTAAAATAGTCTATTATTCAAATATATAACTCTGCTAATAACAGCTAGAAGACTTTCAGGACCAAGTTAGCTTGTGTTTTGGGGTATGCTGTAGTTCATACTATGCCAGAGTATGCATGCTGTAGTTTTTGTTTGTGGGGCCAACAGATCTAGAACATTAAGCTTCTTTTTACAAAAGAAGGATTTAGGATTTACCTCTTACATCGAAGAAAACCTAGCTCTTTTTAGTGGTTATTTTTGACCATTCCTCCACAAAAGGAGGGTAGTAAGATACTCTTTAAGTTGACATCGATGGTGCTGTTCAGTGAGTGTCAGTACTACAGTTGTGCTAGCATGTCTCATCATAGCGAGTGGGTGTGGTTTTTCAGGAGAGCTCTGTTGAACTGCTCCATCTGATCTCACTGAAAACAAGGACACTGTTCTGAATGACTGTACTGTTGCTGGAAGCCTGTTAGCAGGATATGCATAGATGATACAAAATTATCTTCAACTGCAAAGCAAAATTTTGCTCTGGCTTGCATGGATTTTAAATGATGCCTGTCTGGAGTCCTTGGTAGGTGTCTGAGCAGTATAGCCTGTTGAAATTTGTAATACCACAGCTTCAACAGTGCCAGCCCAATTAATGCATACTATAATCATATCTCTGGTTGTAATTGAGAAATAATTCTTAGATGTCTAAATAAAATCCAGAGATCTTTTTAAACATACATCTCAATTATGGAGGTAGTCCTTTTTGTAGATTTGGTCGGATAATAAATACAAACATAAGGGGACATGATGGAAAAAAAATAGAGATCAAAAGGAAAAGTTGACATGGTGACATCTACTACTTGAAGACTGAGAAAAATGAAAGTATGAAATGCTATGGCAATTGCAGTATTTAAATTGGATTAAACCTGAGTTGGATTCTGCTGTTGATGATGCACGCTTGGAGCTGCAAGTGCAGTTTTCAGAGTCGTACTCCTCTTCACAGGTTTCTTCTTCCTCCGTTTGGCAGTCCATTACTCTTTGAACTTTGTTGGGGAACGATGGCTGTTGTGCAGAGATCATGGCAAAAGAGCTGAAATAGAAGGGGGAAAATAATGTTGTAGAAGCTTTGTATGAGATATGATTGTAAGAAGAAAGTAGTTTGGGTGGGCTTTGGTTTTGGGTTTTTTTCAATGGAAGAAGAAAGTGAGTAGTTTGAGTGGGCTTTGGTTTTGGGTTTTTTTCAATGACAGGTTGAAGGGACAGGAAGCCACAGTGAGAGGTGACATCCCCACTCCACTGGAAGTTGCTGCGAGCACTTTCTGGTAAGGCAGTAATAGTATCAGAGTTCTTTCTTTATCATGTTTATTATTTTATCATGTTTATTTTATCATTTATGCAAAATCTTAGCATTATGTCACTAAATGGATGCCACTAATCAGTATGAAAAATAAGCTACTTGCATGGTACTCCTATCAGTTGAAGCAACAGCTGAGAAAGATGAACTGTCTTTTAATGTTTATGACTTCTTATGTGTGTAATTTACCATTTCCGAAAGAACTTGGGATTTG
>NW_009205043.1:55807-56246 GCF_000690835.1 Fulmarus glacialis
AAAACTGGTTGCTGCATCCAGTACTCTTGATTTTGTCTCCTTGTATACCGTTGCCTTCTCTCCTCTGCCTTTTCCTGCAGAACAGCTAATTGAATTACCCTGAAATGTAGTGAACTGCAGAGTATGTAGATTGCAGTCAAAAAATAATTGCAGTGAGAAGTTTGGATCGGTAAGCTTTTTTGGAGAACTCTCTGTGTGTGTGTTATGAATGACTGCATCTTCAGTGTACAGGGCAGCGCCCATAAGAAGGAACTGCTTGACACCAACTAACAAGCAGTAAAAGAGGAATAGGACTGGATGTAAATTTGCCCGGGGAGAAATATGCCGGTGAAACTTTTTGCTTAACTATAGTTTTCTTCAGTGATAGCACCTATGTATATGCGTATCTATGTGTGTGTCTGTGCGCACAACAAGCTCACTACCCTGGACTTTGGCCTCT
>NW_009205044.1:0-643 GCF_000690835.1 Fulmarus glacialis
CCGCGCAAGCCCCGTCCCTCCCCTGCCCTCTCCTCACCTCACCAGGGCGCACTGACGCACGGCCTGAGCCCAGCGGTCCTTTTTGTGGGCTTGGCCCCGCGGGTCACGGTGGCCGCTGTGACATCAGCACAGCTGGCCCGTGTGTGCCCCAAATACGGGCAGGGACGCCCTCAGCCACCTGCCACCCTCTGTGCCTTGGAGACCGGCAAAACTCGAGTGGTTACGGGCCTGGGCAACCTGCTCCAGGGGACCCTGCTTCAGCAGGTGCTTGGACTAAATGGTCTCAAGAGCTGCCCTCCTGCATGACGTAGAGCGTTGCTTGCTTCTGCATGTGTTTCCTGCTCAGGGGTGCAGAATACAGTAGTAGTGGGGCTTCAGTTTTGCTTTTTCCAAGTAAATTAGATGGCAAATTCCCCAGCTCCTGTGCAAAACAGGAGTTCCAAACAGAGTGAGACGTCAGGCCAAGGAAGCACAGAGCCTGGCAATGCAGAAATAAAAGGTGTTGAGGAAAGGTGGAGACGAGAAGGGGAAAGAGACGGACTGGACAAAACTCGTCTTTTCCGACAGTGGTAGTGCTGGTGGGAGCTCCCCCACTTGACGGGCCATCCCTTGGGGTCCAGACCCTGGGGTCTCACCCGCCTGA
>NW_009205044.1:692-970 GCF_000690835.1 Fulmarus glacialis
AGTGGCCCCCCCCCCTATGGTCTGCCCAGAGGAGAGACCCCAGCCTTTTGGACCAGGATGTGGCTGGCAAAAGATTGAGCTGAGGGAAAAGATTTGGAGAGATTTAGAGAGCTGAGTCACAAGCTCTCACACCAAAAACTTTTCCTCCCCACTCCTCCAATACGGAAGTCTGCAAAACCACGTGTAAAGGTACAGGCCGGGGCAAAAGCTAACCAGGAGAGAGGCTCCCCTGCTCTCTCTGCTCGCATATTCCCTGAAATGGCGCCTCCGAAGCTGCC
>NW_009205045.1:0-11367 GCF_000690835.1 Fulmarus glacialis
CAGGCCACGTGCCGGCCTCTCCGCCTGCCCCTTGGCGCAGCGAGGCGATCGCCAGGCTGGGCCTTAGCCCCGCACCGAGGGCTATACCCGCGCAGGCCGGGAGGGCCGCCATGACAGGGCCCGGTTCCCCGGCTCCGGTGCTGGAGCGCCCTGTTCCTCTGCGCCAAGCCTGTGGCTCTCAGCCGGTCCCAGGCTGGAGATGGGACCGGCTGGGGGGGGCAAAGGGATGGGTGGTAAAAAAATTCCCAGGTGTGTTTCAGCGCTCCAGGGCTGAGTCCTGCTGGTTCCTCTGTGCGGTGTAGCTCGGAGGTGCCGCCTGCTTTTCTGGAGGGACACCGGCATCCTCCCCTGCCATCCGGAGAGTGTGTAATGTTACACACCGTGTAAAGGAGTACCGTTGTGGGAATTGTTTTGAAGATGAAAACATAATTAAGAGATTAGTGTTTAAGCAGCTCAGAATATTTTTCAGAGCAATCAATAGAAAGGCAAATGCTTCCTGATGTTAGTTTCGAAGGATAAACTGACCATGGGCAAAAGTCAGCCTGGAAATAAGCAGAAAGCTTCAAATTCCCAGAGCATTGAGGTCCTGGGGTGACTTAAGGGGACAAACAACATCATAATTTATTTTAAGCTGGAGCTTGATCATTTTGTAAAGTAGATGATACGATAGCAAGTTTACAATAGCAGAGCCTGGACTGTGTGACCCAGGAAGCTGTTTCTAGCCCTATGTTCATTTCTTATCACAGTCCGCCTTGGACTGGGGCTGTACTTTTTCATTTTATACCTCATGCTGTTTCTTCTACCCTAGGAGCTCCTGTCTTTCACATCGAATTCCCAGCAAAGGATGGAGAATATCCTGGCTGGTTTGTGTGGGTCCAGCCCAGAAGATCCACTCCCTGTGTGGGTTCATGGCAGCGTTGGCCATTGCTTTAATCAGCTGACATTAAATGTGATTCCTCATGTGATCCTCGCGATGGTCAGTGCCTGCTTCCTTGGCACTCCAAGGTATGACAACTTGTCTAGCTCTTGATTATTATGCAGGACTAGAGGTGGGGTGGAAAGGCTGGAAATTAGATCTCCATATAATGTGCTGAATATGTAATTAGAGAAGGACACAATATTATAGTGCTATTATATTTGTCAGCATCTGTCCTAGTTCAGAGTACTGTGTACAGCTCTGGTCCCTCCGTTGCAGAAAGGAATCCAGAAAGAATAGAGAGGGTAGTGAGCATAAAATTAGAGAAAGTAGTTTCACTGAATGGGGATTGGGAAAACTGGAGAGAATATAAATCCAAGGTGGCGTGGAAGATGTATATAAAGTAATAAGCGGTGCAGACAAACCAAAAATTGTTCTTCTGTTTACCCTCTCCTGAAATTCGTAAACGTTCACTGATACTGAAAGGTCACAAACAATAATGAATCAAGTGATAATATTTTGTTGGGCAATAGATTATGGACTTTACATACACAGCATTACAAAGACAAGAGATATCAAGGATCAGAGATGTGACACAGAATTTGATCATCCAGAATTTGTGTTAAAGAGGTTAAATATGTTGTTTTTCCTCAAAGATTGGAGTCTGATTTAACCACAAAATATATCAGTTTGCAAACAAATTTCTGTAGAGAAATGCTATTCTTTGGTGGCATCTGAATCTCTGATATTGATCAGATACTGAGCTATGTTGACCTGATCTAGTTTAGCAATGCCTACAGTCTGAAAAAGTTACAAATCTAGGGAGGTGAATCTAGGAGGTTAAATAAGAGTGAACAGATAGAAGGAAGGAAACGGGGGGGAAGAAAAGAGAGTACTGACTGAGAGGTGTGGAATTTCAACTGTAAATTTTTTCTCTGCTCTTTCCTCCTCTAGATCTATCTCCGGGGTGCCTTGCAGGCCAGGCTGGGGATGCAGAATTGCCACCTCCTTCGTACTTGCTGGCCTATTCCTTGCTGATACCATCCCAGCCACCATTTCTCAGCAGGAGCTGGGCCCTGTGTACTTGGAAATGCTGGCAAATGGCATTGCCGCCGTGACATGGCTCACACATGGCCTCGCTCTTCTCATGCTCTTCAGGTCCGTTCACGGCTCTACCAGGGGCCCTGCGGCCCTGGCTCTCCTCATTCTCTTACCGCTACCTTCCTTCGTCATCACGTTGGTGTGGTACTACCAAAGCGGGACAGCTTGGTCCCCTGTCCACCCTGCTGCCTCCTCCAGGTTTGCCATTCTCTGTCTGCAGCTGGCCTCTCTGCTTGTGTATGTGATCGGCTACCTCTTACCCACCACTGGCAGGCAAGACTTCCTCTCCATCAATCGCTCCTGGCAACAAGACCAGGTCATCTCAGAGCCAGGGATCCCAGTGCCTGATCAGCAGAGAGTGGCAGAAGATGGTGAGAGCTGGCTCTCGCGCTTCTTTTATGTTTGGATGAACCCTCTTATGAAATGTGGCTATCAGCAGAAGCTGAACCAGCCACAGGATGTCTATGTGCTTCCTCGCCAGCTCCAGGCTGCCAGGGTCTGTGATCGGTTCTACTCTTGCTGGCAGAAGAAGGCAGCTCTGCACCAAGTAGAGGAGGAGACTGTGTCTCTTACTAGCCCAATCATTGCTGGAGGCGATGGGAGTAGCAATGCCCCGGACAGCTTGCACCGTGCCCAGGAGGCTGTGCGACTCTTCTCAGTCCTTCATGCGGCCTTTGGGCTTCGTTTCTACTCCCTTGGACTTCTCAAGCTGGCCGGCAGCCTGCTGGGTTTCTCGGGTCCTCTGCTTCTGAACCTGCTGGTGAACTTCATGGAGTCACGGCAGGAGCCCCTCAGCCATGGGGTGCTCTATGCCCTCGGGCTCTTTGCTGGTTCCTTCCTGGGTGCTCTCTTGCGGAACCAGTTCAGCTACGAGGTGAACAAGGTGACGCTGATGGTGCGGGCTGCCATCATCTCTGCCATCTATCGCAAGGCTCTGAGTGTCAGCAGCACCAGCCTTACCCGCTTCACCGTGGGGGAAATTGTCAACTTCATGAGCACGGACACCAGTAGGTTGGTCAACTTCTGCCTCAGCTTCCACGAGGTGTGGAGCCTGCCTTTCCAGTTTGCCATTACCCTCTACCTCCTCTACCAGCAAGTGGGCATTGCCTTTCTGGGAGGCTTGACCCTGGCACTCCTGCTTGTGCCCATCAACAAGGTCATAGCCAACCGCATCATGATGAACAACAAGGAGATGCTGAAACACAAGGACACACGGGTCAAGGTGAGGGGCAACTGGTGGCTCTCTGAGTTTGTTGCTATATTTTGTCCCTAGAACGTTGGCTTTTTTGCCGCTTGCCACAATCCCAAGCAGATTGATTGAATCATACATGTTGGAAAAAATGCCAGAGGGGGCACACACACACACACACTTGGTTCAAAAGTGTTTCAGGGTGATGCAGTTTTGCCACCCACAAGATAGTGAACCTCTAATGCTTGTCTTGCCCCCTGGGCTAATTTAGGTTCCCTTGCAGGTTTCTTTTCTGTGTGTAGTAGTTAAGGTAGGTCTCCTGATTGCTTCCTCTAGAGGTGCTTCTATCCTATTACTCCAGTAATGTTATCAATGGTGAGGTGGCTTGCAGTCTGGACAGAGGCAATGATTACAGACGTAGTGGTTTTATATCACTCCAGTGTGGCACCCTCAGCCATCTTTTCCACCGCTTTCTGCATATTTGCAGTGCCATCTCTCTCCTTGCCACATGTCAAACATTTGATTCCTACCTTTTAGCCTTGTATCTGTAATGTGAGGGGACAGCATTTTCACTCACTATTTCCATCATGCTTTAGAAGCATGAAACATAAGTCAGCTCCATGGCAGACCTGTTGGGAGCTTTAAAAATATTTCTCTTCCTGACAGAAGATGCATCTACTTGTATGGGGTATGCTGGACCTTCTCCAACTATTGCAAGACTGGCTTGCTGAGTGAACTCTCATTTTTTAGTTTTCTTCAATGTCAGGCACAGGCACATCTTGGCTTGCTCTGCACATGCTGACCTGAGAACAGGAATGAGAGGGCAGCATGCTGCCCGAGACACCTGAGCTGCTGGATGTGAATCAGCCAGGCTCTGGATACAGACTAGCTGTGTCATGGCAGCACCAGGCCTGAAAGTCAGGTGGTATTATCTCAAGGCACTGTCAGGCCAATGTAGATAAATGGCATCCAGGCTGGAGCTAGTAATTCCACACGTGTTGCACATCCTTCAGTTGGGAAGTAGTGTAATATTTTGCCTTTTCCTGAGCCATACACAGCACAGATGGCTGAGGAAGCCGGTGGAATGAGTGAGAGCAAAAAGTTCCCAGTAGCTGCCACTTGAATTTATGTCTTTGTTAGCAGTAAATGGTTCCTGGTATCTCTAGCCTGGCCCTTAGCAGGAGGCAACTGCAAACCTGGCCCGAGCCAGGCATTTGGTGCTTTAGGCAGGTACCAGTTGCTCTGTGTGCTTTTCCTCTTTGCCTGCAGCTAATGACAGAGTTCCTATGTGGCATTCGTGTGATCAAGTTTTATGCCTGGGAGAAGCACTTCAGCACCAGGATAAATGCCTGCCGGGCTAAAGAGCTGCAGAAGTTACGAGCCATCAAGTACTTGGATGCTGTGTGTGTGTATCTGTGGGCAGCACTGCCTGTTGTTGTCTCCATTGCCATCTTCATCACCTATGTCCTATTGGGTCACCAGCTCACTGCCACAAAGGTGAGTAGGTAGTAGGGAGAGCTCCAACCTTGTCTCATGCAGAGGACAGTCTACAGTGGGGCTGCAGTCCAGAGGCATCTTCTTTGGGAAACAAACCCAGCCTGTGTCTCCCCACAGCTCTTGAGGCTCTCACTGGTGAGGCTGTTTAGAGGATACAAGAGGAAGTATTGCCTCCAACTCATGGCTGTTTCCTTACCCATGCAGGTGTTCACAGCATTGGCCCTTGTTGGGATGCTCATTCTCCCCCTCAACAGCTTCCCATGGGTTTTGAATGGGACCTTGGAAGCCAAAGTTTCTCTGGATCGAATCCAGCGTTTCCTTGAACTCGTGGACCAGGACCTGGAGACTTATTATGCCTTAGGTAATGGCAAAGGATGCTGCTGGGCTTGGGACCCTGGGCAGGGGGCATTCAGAGGAGCAAGCTGAGGTGTGAGGTCCAGGGGCAGTACTGGAGGGCAGCTGGCTGTCATCCCATGATTCAAGACATTCAGTTGTCAGAGGCAGAGTGAAGGCATTTAATTTCTGTGGAAAAGGGGAGACAAGGCTATAACATTCCTCTTTACCAACTGTAGGCCATTGCTTGTCCCCACAGAGCCCTGCCGTTAGTGTCCCTTTAGAAGAAGCTGCTCCCTCCTCTGTCCAAAGCTCCTCTGACAATGAAGCCATCAACAACCTTGGCTTTGCCTGGCAGAAAGGCTTGAGTGGGTGCCCCTCTCCTGAGCCATCTCAGCTCCCTTTATCTGCTTCCTTGCCTTTTGCCAGCTCCTGCCATTCTTTTACCTTCAACAATAATAAAACCAGGTTATCCTTACAGTGTCTCCCTGACAGCCGGCAGGTAACCATGTGTGTCTGGTGGGAGCTAGAGGAGGGAGGCGGGAGGTGTAAGTTTAAGGGCAAGTCAGTAGGCAAGCGTCTCATTCTGCGGTTGTGTCAAGAGCATCATGGTGGTGCCCTGTCCATAGTCTCATCCATTTGGGAACAAAGCTGATAGTATTTGTGATGCTAGGTGCCTTTCATTTTCTGGCCGCCTTATAGTAGTGCAATGCTGTGCTGCTTTTCTCTTGCAGATAGCCCTTCAGGTACTGCTACTGCCGTGGAAATGCGATGTGCAGCCTTCTCATGGGCACCAGTTGAGGAGGAAAGCACCAGGCAGCCCTCATCCACAGACACTCTGCAACTGCAAATTGAGAACCTGTCAGTGAGAAAGGTGAGCAAGGATGCAGGAGGTAATAGAGAAGAATGGCACTAGAGAAGCCAAATAATGGAGCAGGGGTGGCATGTTTTCATGTTTTCCTGGTCTTATGAGCTGTGCATCAAAATCTTCTCTTGATCAAGGGGCACGGGGCACATACCACATCTCTCAGAGCTGCGGGGTGCTAGAGGAGATCCAGGCGGGGCTTACAGACAAGAGATGAACCAGCTCCCTCTGCTTTCCACCACTGCTGCAGGAGAGGACTGGGCAGGGAACACAGCTGGGCTCCAGAGTTAACATTCCTCGCAAACTTGTGTCCTGCCATATGAGGAGTCGGTTTACCCAACAACTGCACCCTGTACTACTACTGAACCTGTGAGATAGTCCTTGTTTAAGACAGCAGTCAGCTTTCTTACAGGCTACGTGTGGCTCAAGAAATCTGGACAAGCCACCCAGTATTAGCACATCAGGTTGCTCCTTTTCATTTCCCTTTGCAGGGGATGCTCCTGGGAATTGTTGGGAAGGTCGGCTCTGGCAAAAGCTCTCTGCTTGCAGCCATCACTGGAGAGCTTGTTAAGTAAGTAACCTAAAGACTCCTTTCTGCCTGGTCCCTCCATGCCATGGCAGGCAGGGACTATCCAGTGCTATCCCTATTTGTAGGCTATTTTGATCTGCCAACAGTTCTCCTTTTTTGCCCTTTCCATCCACTTCTGGTGTTCTTGCAGACAAAGTGGACGAGTGTATGTTTGTGACCTGAAGCAAGGATTTGGTCTGGCCACACAGGAGCCTTGGATACAGTTTACCACTGTCCGTGAGAACATCCTTTTTGGGCGGGAATATGATGCCAGGTTGTACGAGGAGGTGGTAGAGGCCTGTGCCCTCTCCGAGGACCTAAACGTGAGTGCCTAAACTGTAAACCTGCCTGGGTGTTCTTGGCCAGCTTTTGCATCCAGCCTGAGCCTTACTGGGAGCAGTTCTCATTCTTTCAGGCTGTGGACTGCTTTTCCAATGTCCCAATCACACAGCGTTACTCTGATTACCAATCCCAGACCATACCTGGCCCCACGGTTCTTTAAGGTGTGAAGTCACTGTGGTAGCACTTTGGATGGTTTCTTCTGCTGCTGAGCCAAAGCTCTTGATCCTGGAGAAAGGAGATGTTCTTGCAGAGCTGATGACTGCAGGGTTTTTCAGGCAGAACCTATCCACAGCTGATGCTTTTTTGGATCAGAAGGAACTTCCTTGGGATCTGGAAGGGCTGAGCCTGTGGTCCTCCCATCAGTAATACACATATTCTAGGCTTGAGGCTTATGGCTATAGTAGCCAGTAAACCTGGCTGTTATATACAGTAGGAAGCTTGCCTTCTCCTCCCAGTTTATAACCTGATGCCTGATTTTCTGAAGTGCCAAGCACTAGGAGCTCCTGTTTGCTTTGGCAGGAGCTATGAATACTCTGTAAAGGCAAGATACTTATCTGAGAAGTAGTAGACTATGCCTATGCTACCAAATCAACAGGAAACTGTTTTCAGCTACTGAAACACTGTAGTTTTTGCTGCTAAACTGTTTGGATAAGCCCTGGCTTGATTTAGCTGCAGGCACAGCTCTTGCTCTCCCAGAAAATTCCCAGGTGCAATTTCAGAGTTATCTCAGACCAGAAGTTGCTCTCAATGGGTAGTTTAGATGTGGCCACCCTATTCTGGAGTGCGAGAGAGTTTAGTTGCGTAAATGCCAAGCTTGCCAGTTGTCTGCAGAACCAGTGTATAGACTGTTGCATTGTTTAATTTTTGATAAGGTGTCACCTTAAGGAATTACTGCCAGAGGCAGGAGAGGAACCCCAGTGTTCTCGTTTTCGGTCCCCAGTAGTTTCCTGTCCCTTCTAAATGGATTTTCTTGAATGTTTCAGATTTTACCAGCAGGTGACCAGACAGAGGTTGGTGAAAATGGTGTGACACTCAGTGGGGGACAGAAGGCTCGAATAGCCCTTGCCAGAGCTGTTTACCAGGTAAATAGCAAAGCAGTCATGCTGTGGCAGATTGTGCCGGTGCCAAGTCAGATTTAAAGAAGCTGGAAGCACCCAACTATACAATATGCTCTGGCAGCATGTCTTAAACCGCATCATGCTGGCCTAAAGGTGCTGGCGGTGTGCCACACAGAGGCACTTGCACTTTTCTCTACAGTACTGTCTGCTCTGGCAGGGCCAGCAGCTGTATCCTTGTCTTTTGTCTCCCTCTCAGGAGAAAGAGCTTTACCTCCTTGATGATCCCCTTGCCGCTGTTGATGCAGACGTAGCCAACCATCTCATGCAGAAATGCATTCTTGGAGTTCTCAAACACAAGACCAGGATCCTTTGCACCCACAGGACGGAGTTTTTGGAGAAGGCCGATGCCTTGTTGTTGATAGACAATGGCAGGATAGTTAAGACAGGTATACTGGCTGTCTTCTCGGGCATTCATTTGTGCCTGTGTGCCAGTCTTGGAATGGCTTAAGCAAAGACGGACATAAGGGAGTAGGATTAACTACTGAGGAACCCAGTGATAAAGAGCTTGAGGACAGTGCATGTGGGCAAAGATGGGGTGGAAGGGAATGTGCAGATGCACAGATAAACCAGGACAGCCCTAGAGGTGGGGAGCTGATAAGGCAGAAGGCCATAGCAGGTTGTATGGAGGAGGGCCTTCAAGGGTGCAGGTGCTGTGAGAGAAAATAGGGAATATTATGAGAGAACGAAACTGGGCCATTTCATAGCAAGAAGCAGTGAGTAGCTGGCGTCTGTTCCTCACAGACTCTGAAGCACTTGCATGTCTCTCTTCGCAGGCACACCAGCTGATATCCTGCCACTCGTGGAAGCCTTTCCCAAGTTCAAGGATACGGACAAGAGGTGGAAGGGTAAAGGTCTATATCTGTCGAGCCTGAGGGTGGCTGGGGCAGCACAGCTCAGCTGAGCACCCAGACAGAACCCGTACCTGATGGCTGCTGGCCTTAGAGCAGAGCTCCCACCACCTTGCTCTGCTGTGGCAGTGCTGATCTGTGGGTAGTGTGTGCATAGAGGGAGAGAAGGCCCACATATCGTTGGGTATTGGTCTTGAGCAGTATTTGAATCTGTTGTTCCACTTGTGGTCCAGTTTGGATGAAGGTCTGCCAGGATTGGTGCACCTGTCTTGAAAGGGGAGAGAGGAGGGAAGAAAAGCCTCCCTCATAGCCTTGACTTGCTCTGTTCAGTCAAAGAGCAGCTGCAGGAGGGACTTACATCACAGTGACCTTTGCTTTTGCCTCCATTCCCACAGCCCCTGATGAACAGGGCCAAGAAGAGGCCGTAGAGACAGAGGCAGAAGAATCAACCCAAAACAATCATCTCATCCACAAGGAGGAAGAGAAGAAAGAAGGGGCAGTGGCTTTCCAGGTGTACAAGGCATATTGGCTGGCAGTGGGCAGCTGCTTGGCATTATCCATCCTCTTCTCGCTGCTCCTGATGCAAGGTGAGGCAGTGGCCCAGCAGCACATCTCTCTTTAGACATTCCTCTCCTCTCGTTCCCTGGTTGTGTGGAGTCCAGGGAAGAAAAGAGGCCAGGGGTTTAATCACTATCCCTGTAGCAGGAAGACCCCTTTTCTCTTCCCCAAACTAAAGTAGCACAATTGGGAGGGGACACATGTGGGAACAGGATCTGTTGTCTCATTGCTGCAGTTGCATGTCTGCTCCTCTAGCAGTGCACTGTTGCTGCTGCAGCTCAAGGCTGTTCCTTGCTCTTGCTCTACTACTAACAGTGGAGAATGAAGGCAGGGTAAGACTAGACTGGGCAGTGAGACATTAACAAATGTTGTCCAGCAGCTTCCCCTGCAGCTTTTCGGCTTCATATTTGCTGATTCAAAGGTTGAATCCCTCTTTATGCAGTCTGTCTTTCTCTGTAGCATCCAGAAATATCTCAGATTGGTGGCTGTCACACTGGATCTCCAGCATATCCCAGACAGCAAATACCTCTGTGATGGTCTGCTCAGCTTCCCTGCCTTCCCCAGAGCTGCTTCTCTTCTCCGTTGTTGGGCTTGTGTAAGTGAATGCTGGTCAGGAAATGCCAAAGGAAGCTAGAAACACACTCCCATTTCGCCCTTAAGTGCATTCCCTGTGAAGATCCTTGTTGAGAGCAGGGATAAACTGACCACCCCGCTGCAGGGGTCTGTGTGGCTGCTTTGACAAAGAAAGAGAATCGAAATCTCTGACCTGATGAGGTGCCCAAAGGGCTTCTGCCTGGGGCTGATGGAAGACCCCTAGCTGCATAGTAATCAGACTATTTCTCCCAGCATGCCAAAGGGGTGGTCTCTTACAGGAGTATCAGGTTGAAGTATCCTGGTTTCCCCTTGAGTATGCTCCTGGGTTCTCATGCCCTGTCTGTGAGTTTACTGTCATGGGGACCTTCGCAGATTCATAATCTTCCTCCTTCTGTGTTCCAGCTCCCCTGTTCAAGCTCTGGACACCACCCCAGTCCCTTCCAATGGTTCACTGGATGTGAATTTCTATCTGATAGTTTATGGGAGCATTGCAGGTGCCAACTCCCTCTTCACCATTCTTCGGGCCTTCCTCTTTGCTTACGGCACTATCCGTGCTGCCACTGTCATTCACAACCGACTGCTCCAGAGGGCTCTAAAGGTA
Source organism: Fulmarus glacialis (assembly GCF_000690835.1). Taxonomy (NCBI): domain Eukaryota; kingdom Metazoa; phylum Chordata; class Aves; order Procellariiformes; family Procellariidae; genus Fulmarus; species Fulmarus glacialis. The sequence continues at coordinate 10,531 of NW_009205045.1, forward strand.
ATGGTCAGAAAGTCCAGGGCAGGCTGGGGCTCCTGCAAGTCACTCTGCCCTGCAGTTCTTCTCATAGTTGGCAGTAGGGGTTTGGGAGGTGGATTAGGGTTTCTGCTAGTATTAGCTGATCAGCTCTCCTTAGGACTATATTCAAAAAGAGCTGCGCCACAGTCAGCATAAGGGGCCAATGAGCTAGGGTTCAAAATGTGTTCTGTAAGGCCTGTTTCATTCCATGGAGAGGTGTTTTATGGCTGGCACCTGCATGTGTTCACTTACTAAGCTTAGATATATAGCCAAGATGAGGGCCAATTGAATCATAGTAGCTTTTGCAGGACCATGACCTCAGATTCAGATGAGATTGGAAGGAGCCATTAAGCAAGATTTAGGGCTGGTGCTGGTATATACCAGTTAACTTTCCTTAGGGTTTGGGCTTTCTTGGGTCCTCAGGCTGGAGTTAGGATTAGAAGATTAGAAGATAAGATTAGAGGCTAGGATTAGAGGGTTGTCTCACTAGCTACTGGTGGGCCAGTATGGGATCTGAGTGACTGCTCTCTTGGTAGCTGTCTGCCATTCGCCACAGAAGGGCTCCTTCCTTTTACCATGCGAACAGCATGAGTTGTTTGGCTGCGAGTGGATGCTGGCTTTGCAGTCTGAGATTTCTCCTCCAGCTGAGGAAAGGAAGGGGCCTGTGGTGGCCACCCCTTTGTGGCCTTATATGCTCCCCTTGGTGCTGCTCTCCTGGGCACTGTTCTGTGGCTGGATCTCACTGCAGCTGACCGAGTCTTACTTTCTGGTTCCCTTGTTGCCAGGCCACAGTTACCTTCTTTGACACCACACCAACAGGCC
>NW_009205045.1:11626-14336 GCF_000690835.1 Fulmarus glacialis
GGATGACAGCCTGCCATTTATCCTCAACATCTTCCTGGCCAACATGTACGGGCTCCTGGGCATGCTGGTGATAATCACCTATGGCCTCCCTTGGATTGGTTTGGTCTTACTCCCTCTGGCTGTTCTCTACTTCTCCATCCAGCGCTATTACCGGCGCACGTCCCGGGAGCTCAAGCGCCTTTACAGTGTCACCCTGTCTCCCATTTACACTCACTTCTCAGAGACCCTCTCAGGGCTGAGCAGCATCAGAGCCATGCGGGCAACACAGAGGTGAGTGGAAAGAAAGAGCACCCAGAGAGCCAGAGCTTTGGCTTTTTAGACCAGGGGCATCCTGACGTGGGGCTGGTTATAGGGTGGCAGGTGGGGCAGCAGGAAGGGAGGTTGGGTGATGCACAGCCTGGTGCGAACCTCTGTTGTGCACCTGCCAGGTTTGAGTTGGAGAATCAGCTGCGCCTGGAGCAGAACCAGCGCTGCCTCTTTGCCAGCAACACAGCAATGCAGTGGCTGGACATCCGCCTGCAGATGATTGGGGTGGCTGTGGTTACCACTATTGCAGGAATTGCCATCATCCAGCACCAGAAGCAACTGGGAAATCCGGGTAGGCTGCCAGGGATTGTTCTATGCCTGCTCCTAGGCTGTGGTCCAGGGGTTCCTCCTCTCCTAGTCCAGAGCTCACATCTCCCCACACCAGGGTAGGATCCAGAGCTCCTGTTCCCTGTCCCTCTGCAAGTCACCCACAATGTAGTGCTTCAGCTCCTGTCCCTCCTCCTGCATGTCACTATCCTAGGGTGGGATCCCAGACTCCAGAGTGCTGACTTCTCCCTTGTTTCTTTGTCCTGTCACCAAGATCCCAGCTCCTTCCCTGCCAGTAACATTCTTGCTTATGCTTTTGTCCTCACAGGACTTGTGGGCCTCGCACTCTCATACGCCCTGTCTGTCACGAACCTGCTCTCAGGCCTCATTTCCAGCTTCACTCTGACAGAGACCATGATGGTGAGTGTGGAGCGGACAGAGGAATATGCCACAGACATCCCCATGGAGTCCCAGGATAAACTGGTCCAGGTAAAAGCTCAAATATGTTCTCAGGGATTGGCCCATCTTCTGGCTCTGTGCCCTGCACTTACCTCCTGGGGAGATCACAGGGTTCCAGTGAATGGGTGGAGGGCCTTCACCAACAGAAACTGCCTTGATCGCTCCTCCTTTACCAGTACATCCCCTGGAGGGGATGAATCTCTGGCAGGAGTTGGTGAAGGCTGGAATGACAGGAAGGGGTAGGAGAGCAGAACAAGTCCTAGGTCCAAGCTGTGACAGAAAAATAAGCCTAGGAGTGGGCTGGAGGTGGAGCTGGGCTGTGCATTGGGTCTGCTCAGAAGCCAAGCAACCATCCAAAGGAGTGGATGGGACTTGGCCTGTGGGGTGGTGAGGCTGAAGATGATAGCAGGTCATGGTCATACCCTGTCTCACCCTGGTATCCCTCTTAGGTTGCTGCTGACTGGCCAAGCCAGGGGCTTGTGGAGTTCCAGCAGGTGGTCCTGGCCTACCGGGCAGGCCTGCCCAATGCACTCGATGGTGTGAACTTCACTGTTTACCCTGGAGAGAAGGTGGGGATTGTGGGTCGCACAGGATCTGGAAAATCCACCCTTTTCTTGGCCCTTTTCCACATGCTGGAGCTGAAATCAGGCCGGATTCTCCTGGATGGTGTTGACAGCCAGCTGGTGGGCTTGGAGGAGCTGAGGTACGGAGGGCTGAGCAGAGTGGAGGGCAGCCAGCGGGGGCCTGGAGGCTGAGAGGTGTCAGTGGTTGGATGCCAAAGGGAAGAGTGAGGAGCAAAGGACTTACTGTCGTGGCACTCTCTTGTCTGATTGTGGCAGCTTTTTATCAGTTGCTCTGTTGTTTCTGAACAGCTGTGCTAAGGAAACCAGGCTGAATATGTGACCCATGTCTCTGTGCCTCTAACATACGCAGCATGCCAAGGCACCCCACCCCAGGAAAAAAAAAAGGCCTTTGCTTTTCTGCAGCACCCACCCCATGAACCCTCAGCTCTCCTTTGCTTGCAGATCTAGGCTGGCCATCATCCCCCAGGATCCATTTTTGTTCAGTGGCTCAATCCGAGAGAACCTGGACCCCCAGGGAAAATGGACAGATGCTGAGCTCCACGAGGTGCTAGAGCAGTGCCACCTGTGGGATGCTGTTACTCAGATGGGTGAGTCTGAACCCAGCAAGAAGAAGCTGGTGAGCCCTGGTACTGGGAGAGGGGAGGAGGCCTCAGCTCAGTCAGGGAGCTCAGGAAAAGGAACCAGGTGGATGCAGTAGGGAATTGGTTAGGTGAGGCCACAGTAGGACCAGGGTGGGAACAGGTCAGTGGGACCCTAGTGGCATTCCCTAGATTTAGTGGCATCAGACTGGCAGGTGATGGATTGGATGGCAGGATCTTGCTGATGAGACCAGGCCCCAGTGGATGTTATAGCAGAGCCTGAGAGAGAAGCCAGCCCCTAGTTCTAGGGGAGCGTGGCATCTCTGTGCCAGTCATTGCTTGCATCCAGGTGTAAACGCTCCGGTTCCCAAAGCCTGAGCCTGAGCAGGATTGAGATTTTGAGTGCTACTGGGCAAACTCCAGACTGGGGGAGCCATTTGGGGCCCTGTGCAGAGGCTGGTGGGGTGACTGCTGAGCTTGACCCCTGCAGGTGGATTGGACAGCGAGCTGGGAGAG
>NW_009205045.1:14351-16173 GCF_000690835.1 Fulmarus glacialis
AAAGAGTCGGTCTCTGGGACAGAGTCAGCTGGTGTGTCTGGCAAGAGCCCTCCTGACGCGGGCCAAGGTGAGTGCTTCGCCACCATCGGAGCGAGGGGGAGGGTGAACTGCTGATGGTCATGCTCCAGAATCGGGGTGTAGTGGGAACAGACAACCTGTGTTACCTTCTTGGGCTGTCCCTGGCCAGGGAATGGGGTCTCCCCTGTGGTGCTTGGGAGCTTCCTTCACTCTCTGTCCCTGGCAGGTTCTGTGCATCGATGAGGCCACGGCCAGCGTGGATCAGAAGACAGACCAGCTGCTGCAGCAGACCATCCGCCAGCGCTTTGCTGACAAAACCGTTCTGACGATTGCTCACAGGTACAGAGAAAGCAGCACTCTATGCCTAAATTCATCCTATCACTCACAGGGAGTGGTGGGTGTGGTGCCGGCGCCTGCCATGCCTGGGCCTTGAGCTGAGCAGGGAGGTCTCCGTGATGAGGCTTTTCAAGTGCAAAAGGCTGGACCTTGCCTATTTGCCTTTTCTGCTTTATTAGCCCCTGGGTGCTGGGAACAACTGGATGTGAAAACGTTGTACCCAGAAATTGGGGGACAGCAAAGGGCAAAACGCCGCATCGTGTGGCAGATGGCTCTTCCTGGGCACTGCCTGCTGGCACCGGGGGAGTGAATTGGATCTTGTGGTTCTGCCAAATTAGGACAAGGAGCAGTAGAGAACTATCCTACAGAAAGCAGCAGCGTGGAGACCCGGGAGAGCAGGTGTCTCTGGCTCAGTAGAGGGCACTGCAGGACAGCCGGCGGCAAAGGGCTGCAGCCAGCTCCTGGCCAGGGGAGGCAGAACGCTGGGTAGTTCTGTTTTCCAAAACCCTGAGTCTTGGTCCCAGCCTGCAGCCGGTGCTGCAAAGCTAGGCACTGCCCAGGCAGGACAGGGCAGCAGTGTTTGACCCACAGCTGAGAGATTTAGTGTAAGAGTAGGGGCAATAGATGGTTATAGGCGGAGGGAGGAGGGCAAAAAATGGATACCGTGGATACTGGGAAGGGATGGCTTAGCATTAGGCAGTGCTCCCACTCTTGCCAAGTGAAGGAGAATTTGGAGGAGGGTTATGCAGTTGTATGGAGGGTGTTTTCAAAGCACAAAGGTTACCACAAAAATAAAAATCAAATGAGCAGGTGGCAGGGGCTGGTGTCCTGCTGCACAGAAGTGGGAGTGATGGATGACAGGCAGGGTGGGCTGGGCCTGGCAAGTGAATCCAGTGGGTCTTGTTAAATACATCAGATAGGAGCGAGGCAGGAGGGGTGTGAAGAGAATGTGGTTCCTACACTAGGGATATTGTGCATAAATAGAGTAGAAAAGTAAGGGCACCGTGGGCTGAGGTGTGTGTTTGGGTTGGGTGGGAGGAGGCCACCTCTGATGGAGGAGTAATTAGAGAGGAGAAGCAGCAGAGGAAGGAATGGCAGAAGGCAAGGCAGCAAGACTGGGTTGAACATGGCTCCAGCCCCTGTTCCACTGGGATGAAGGGAGATGGGGGAGAGCAGTAAGGAGGGAGAGGTGGTGATGGAGTTGTTTTGTACCCGTGGTTCTTCCATGCCATTCAGCTTCGGGTAAACCGTTAATTGGATGGGTGAAATCTAGGACGGGAAGTGACTCAGTACTTGTCCCTTGCCCCTTCAGGTCACTTCTAGTGCTGCAGCCTGGCACTCCTTTGGGGATGAATGTGTAACCAGAGTCCTGAACTCCATAACACTTTTTACCTGCTCAAATCCTGTGCAGTGTTTTCCTTGTAGGGCTGTAGTTTCGCACTGAACAGTGCATGACTGTGCAAAGGCA
>NW_009205045.1:16199-23027 GCF_000690835.1 Fulmarus glacialis
GTTGCTGCCCTGCTAGCAGTCTGGGCAGAACTGGGTGCATATGTGTGCTGCGGGTGCTGTGGTTGGCAGTCTGGCAACTACAAATCCACTGGTGGTGGCAGCATAAGCAAAGATGCCAAACTGCTGGGGAATGGCAGCTGATGCACAAGTCCATTTCTGCTGCCCTCAGGAGGTGGCAGGTGAGGAAATGTCAGGGTAAACAGAAGCAACTCAATAACTCTCCTGTGGGAATGGAGACATCTTGTGCAACCCCAGAATCAGGCGTGCCCTGAGCTCTCCCTCCACAGAGCTTCCCTCTGCGCTCCTGGTGCCCAGCCATGCCCAGCAACTGGAAGTCATCGCTGTGCTCTCCTAAGAGGTGGTGCGTTTCAGTAGTGTGCAGAGGCTCTCTGGGGAGCCGGACTGCAGTGTGCTCCTGAGTGCGCAGGGAGTTGCTCCACAGATCCTGATGTTGGGCATGTCTTGGGCCACCCCTTGACAGCAGGGGAAGCAGTATCCAGGGTTTCTCCTCAGATCCACCAACGTATGTCCTGGCATCTGCTGTCCGCAGGCTGAACACCATCTTGGACTCAGACCGCGTGCTGGTGATGCAAGCTGGGAGAGTGGCAGAGCTGGATTCACCCACCCGCCTAAGCCAGAAAGATGGCTCCTTGTTCCAGCGCCTCCTGCACAGTGCGCAACAGTGACCTTCCTCCTGGGCTGAGCCCAGGCAGCCATCCTGGCTCTGTGCCTGGCTTTCCCCTTGCCTCAGCCACCAGCCCTGTCCCTGCAGGGCCAGGAGCTGCTGAGGTGAGGGAAGGGGTTACTCCTGCCTGCAGGCAGCGATTGTGTGTCCTCAGGGACAGGAGCCTGGCACTGCGGCCTTTCCTTTAGTAGGGAAGATGGCACCTGGTGTTTAGGGCCATGAAAGCCTGACTGGTGGGATACTGCTCCCCTCCAAGGCTTCCCTTTGAGATTACAGAGGGATTTTCTGCTCACAGAAGAATCAGTGACTCCTAGTCCGAGACTTAGTCTCACATGTGCAATTTAAAATAAAGTGGAAACATCCTTGTGAAGCTCCGTTATTCAGGTCCCTGTCCCCTTTTCCCCCTAGACACAGACTTCCTTGTGAGATACAGGAATGGTGCCCTGTCTGCACAAAGACAACCCTACCTGTTCCCTACCACTTTCAGAGGGCATGACCTTTCCAAGCCCAGAAGGTTGCACCCAGGGACCTTGCTGCTCTTTCTCCAGTTTACAGTGGAGAAGGCCTTCCCCTGAAGGGCCAGAACGCGATTACATTAAAGGCGTCTAAGATTAGTTTATTTCAAGACCACTTTTTCAAGGGAAACTCCCTATCCCTCCTGCTCTGCTCCCAGCTGCACAAACCCACAGCTGCTTCCATTTTTAGGATCAGATTGCTCTTCCCATCGGCACCCTTGGACTCAGTCTTGGGTTTTCCCCTTCTCTCCAACACTCTTAAGGCAACGCCTAGCAGGTACACACCTTTGCTATGCTGTCCTGAGGCAGGTCCCGTTCCTTCCCCTGAGGCTGCGGGAGCCATCTCCACCCCTGCAGCCAGAGCATGGGACAGGACAACTCCTGTGCCACAATCTGGGTTTGCATTCTTGAGGGAAGTGATAGAGATACTCATCCAGAACAAGCAGCTGAGCAACCTGATCTAATTGGATCTGCTGGTGTCCAGAGGTCCCTTGCAACTTAAATTATGTTATGATTCTCTGATACACTGTTTCTGGGCTTGTATTTGTTTTATTTGATAAAGGTACATCATCCATCCATGTATTAAAAAAATAATCTTTCTGATGAAGCCCGAGTCCCCTCTCCCAGGTCTCTTTCCTGGCTGAGTGTTCATTCCTCTGTCTGCTCTCTTCACATCATCTTGCACCCAGCTCTGCAGCCCTACAGGCCAGTAGTAGGGTTTGGGTTGTGGAGTTTTTTTACCCCACTGCTTAGCCCTCCGTGCCCATGAGAGGGCACAGAAAACCCTGGCCCTGGCAGAGAGACGCTGATTGTTGCACACCAGACCAGCACAAGCAGGAGCAGACTTAGTACAAAGGCTACGTGACCTGGCCATCTACTGTCCCTTAGCCGTGCTTTAGGAATGGTGGAGAAGGCAGTATCGTGTCTGCTTCCTATGGTCATCCCAGGCTCAGTAGCCTGTCCTCACACCCACTGTGGGGAGCTTAGCCTTTGTTGTATCAAGAAATGCTACAATGGCTGATTTGAGGTTAGTGCCAGCTGCCTGCCTCGGAGTGACTGGGAGAAGAAAGGAGGATCTGGATCTTGTATTGCTCCTGAACCAGCCACAGCACATCTCCAGCCCTGTCCATCTCCAGTTTCACCTGCGGGGGCATATGAGAAGGACCAGCTCAGGCCCAGGGGACCCCGGAGGGGAGCAGGCCATGCTCCTCCTTGTCAGCAAATGATGAGACAGAAGTGCATGCTGGGGAGGGGAAGGAGCTTGGTTGGTTGTGGCTAGACCAGAAAGGACGGCTCGGTAAGTGAGGGGAGAAGATCCCTGGATCATCAGGAGGAAAATACAGAATGTGTTTTAACCCCAGGTCTGACAGCAAGAGGAGGGGGCATCACCCAGGGCAGAAGAAGGGCACAAGGAGACCCCAAATGATCTCCAGAGTCTCTTTGAACTGGCTCACAGAACCACAAGGCCAGGGAGCATGAGTGTTTGCTCGCTCCCTAGGGACATGGCATCTGAAACGACAGCCTCCAGAAACAGCCAGGAGCCACCCCATCCAGTACTGGGGCAGGGAGGCCTGTGCAGCCATGACCGTCCTGAAGGCCCTAGAAGAAACATCCAAACACCAGCGGAAACGAGGACAAAGCCCCTTCCAATAGTCACAGAGAGGAGTTACAAAGGGCCTGGCAGAATTTGGGCTTGCAAGAAGGCTGTGCCCTCCTCAGCACTACCTGTCCTGTTTCTGAGAGCTCATGTCGGACGATACCGGTACTGCATGGTGTGGGCTGCCGCAAGCGGCACATCGCCGCTTCCCTGCAGGGCTGGCCCAACACAGCCCTGCTTTCAGATGCCCGTGGGTGCCGGCTGCGCCAGCCAAGCGGGAGAGAGCTCAGACCCGGGTGGGGCCATCACACCCATGCTCGACGCCCGTGGGTTTCGTTGACGCATTCGCTGCCCTGGGAGCCCTTCCCCGCTGCCCGGCTTGTGCCGGCACGGCTCCCCAGGCTGCAGTTCGAGAGGTTTACCAGCACAACGACCTGCCAGGGCCCGGCTCAGAGTCCTCGCAGCTTACAGCTCCGTCGTCTTCCTGGGCTCGATCAGGATGGTGTTGAGCATGCCCACCTGACACTCCTGGTCTTGGAGCTTCCTTGCAGCCTGAGAAGGGCTTTGGCACCAGTTCGACCTCTGACGGCCCCTCTGCCAGTTCCTCAGCATTAGCAGGACGGTGATGAGGACCAGCACTGCCGTCAGCACCCCGAACACCAGCACTGTCACCAGCTGGGCTTCGCTCAGCCCTGAGTCCCTTTGGGTTACCACCTCCTTCACAGAGATTTTCAACAACCCTCCCCCCGGCTCTTTCTCGCTGTGGTTGGCCACACGCCGCCCCGTGACTGCGGTCCTGACAGGCTCCGGCTGCGTCACACCCGGCATCTCACTGGTGGTGCTTCTCATGCCCCCGCTGTTCTCATGGTTCACAGGGTGGTAGGGGGGAGCCCAGGTGGGCTCAGGGACGGAGATCTCGCAGGTTTTGCCAGTGAAACGGTCAGGACACAAGCAGTCATAGTCATTGATGCGGTCATAGCACTTTGCCCCGTTTTTGCACGGTTGGCTGGCGCAGTCGTTGATGTTGATGGTGCAGAAACGCCCTTCGAAGCCCAGCTGGCACTGGCAGGAGAAGCGGTTGATCCCATCGTGGCAGGTGGCACCATTGGCACAGGGACGCATCAGGCAGTCGTCCACGTCGTTCTCACAAAGATCCCCCACGAAGCCAGCGAGGCACCGGCAGGTGAAATTGCTGGCAAAGCCATTTTCGTCTTGACACTGCCCCCCGTTCTTGCACGGAGACCTGCATGGAGAGAGCAAGGACGGGTCATGGCCCTTGAGAGCAAGCAGCTTCCCCCCGCCCCAGGGAAGTAAACACACGCAGCTGCTCGCGTGGCCAGTGGGTCCAGCACCGTCTCTCTCCATGGGGCAGCTCTCTCAAGGAGAAGGCTGGGCAGGAGTTTCCGCCTCCCCGAGTGAGAGGCTGTGGGACCTCCTCAAAGCCTGTGGCTGTGCATGGGCCCACCACCCACCAGGGAGGGTCTTCAGCCAAATGATCTGAAGAGTAAAAACATGCCCTCCTGATGCTCCCCAAAGACATGATGGGTGTCAGCTCATCACACCTACAGCAGCGAGGGATGGGAATCTGTTCAGATCACAACAAAGACCTTGCCCCGGTGGGACTGTGCAGTGCACGCAGCTAAACTAAAGCCAAAGATGGTTTTGGCTTAACTCCATTAGCGCATGGAAATCCACAGATAACGAGCCAAGCTGGGCCACCGCTTCGCAGTGCATGACCCAAAGCTAATGCTGTCTGTAATCTCGTTGCCCTCGCTGCCGTGTCTCACCCTGCCTTCTCACATGGCCCCGTCTTCATCTCACAGTCCTTCCCATGGAAGCCTTCTGGACACAGGCAGGAATATTCCCCATCTCGATCATAGATGCACTGAGCCCCGTTCTGGCATGGGGACTGGTGTTCGCAAATGTGTATGTCTGAGGGGAAAGAAAAAGGTGGGAACTGGTGAGAAAAGAGGGGCGATGTGGCCAATTCAGTTTGAACACAGCCCATCAAACCCGCTAGGGATGGAGAAATGGCAGGAGCTTCTCCCTCCTCCCCTCCAATGGGCACCTGCAGCAAAAGAAGTGCAGTGCCTACGTGGTGCCTCCCAGCTACAGTCTGCAAAATGCACAGGCTTAGGGGTGCAGAGAAAGCAAATTGTCCTGCAGATCTGCACGATGTGAAGATGCTGTGCATGCCATCTGGCCGGCAAGTGCAGACTCCGTGGCACAGAGGACCCTCTGAGGCCAGAGAAGGGGAGTCCACCAGCCACCTGCCGAAGGCAGGAAGGCCCGGGGGAAGCAGGAGGAGCTGCTCAGAGCCCAGCTGCGGCGTGGGAAAGGCAATGAGTTCATCTGCTCCATTTCCTGAGGCTGGCCGGTGCAGCCAGGGAGCAGGTGCCGGCAGCCTGACCTCTTCTGCAGGAAGGGGACAGTCCCAGCTGTGGCAGCCAAGCAACATCCCATCTCCCGGGCAGCCTAAGCAGCATCACCCGCGTGGCTTCTGGCTATGCTGGCTCACCCGTCCGTGCAGGGTGCGATGGGCTTCTGCCCTCAGCACCAGAGGCTGGGATGTCCAGCCCGCGACTCACCTTTGTCACAGAACTTGCCGGCCCAGCCGGTGTGACAGATGCACTGCCAAGGCTGGTGGCATGTCCCATGGAGACACCCCGGCATACGCACGCAATCCTCACAGTACTCGCCTTCCCAGCCTGGATCACACCTGCAGGAGGACAGGGCATGGCAGCATGATAAAACCCAAGTAGGAGCTGTGGAAAAGCTGGCTGCTTGCTGTGCAGGGTTCCCACAGGTACGGCAGCGCTAGGAAAACTTCCCAAAGACCCCCACGAACCTCCTGGCTCCCTCCTCCAGAGCAGGTCAGTACTGGCATCTCATCTTTCCAAGGAAGAAAGCGGACGAAGCGGGAGCAGACTCACCCTCTGCAGCCAGGGAGGGTGAGGGGGCAGAAACAGAGCTCAGCAGCTTTGCTTTTAGTGCCCACGTCCCACTGCTCTCCTCCAGCCAACCGCTCTGTATACACCACTGCATTAGCTCAGCAATTCCTGCGCCTCCCTCATCGCACAGCCAGTCTGACGGGCAGAGAAGAGGCCCGTCCCTAATCCTGAACTCCCCGAGGGAAAGGGACAAGAGGCCCCTGAGGCCCACATGTTTCATTGCATCCCTTTGCATTATAACGTGTGTTATTTTTCGTCTGAAGTGCACTGTAATCCAGCTGCGAAACCTTGCTTGCCATGGCTGGCATATTGAATAGACTTACCAGCCAGCTCACAGCACACAACAAGCCTTCTGCCCCCAGCAGAGCGGGGCAGTGGCGATGGCTAAGTAAAGCCAAGCTGCATTGCTCCAGTGGCTTCCCTCAGACCTGCCAGCTTCAAGGGGGAAAGCAAGTGATAACAAGAGATCTGAGTGGAGGCGGCACCAGCTGCAACAAAAGCTATACTCAAAACAGCACGAAATTAAACCTACAAAACCAACGCGGTCTCTAGAATAAGCAAGGGGGTTTATTTTCATGGCTAGGGCTCATTTCAGTGCGATGTGCAGTAAATGCAGCTTTGTCAGGCTGGTCTGAGGCTGCACTTTCACACCTGGACTGCCTATTATCAGTGCAGGTTGTTCCGAAGAGATGAGGAAAATGGTTAAAAAAATAAATATATATGTTAATTAGAGGCTTTTTGACGGGAATGGAGGCAATACCATGTGCCTGGTAGAGTCTGGGGGAATACATTCATACCTGGACAGCCATGAGCTTACAGAGGGCTGAGTTACCCCTACCCCCCAGTACCTGCAGGGAGCAGGGAGCAGGCGCCATCAACTCTTCCCCTTCTCTAAAAGGGAGATGGCCAACCTAAAAATTGCCAGGGAGATGGCCAGGTAAGCGGCCAAGTCTCCCTGAGTTTGGAGTGATTTCAGTGGGGTACTGCCAAGCTGCTGAAGGGTTCAGCAAATGCTCTGGAGGCCTGAAATCTGGAGCAGCAACTCAGGTGTGCCTCCACCAGAAAGACCTGCAGCTGGGC
>NW_009205045.1:23080-27417 GCF_000690835.1 Fulmarus glacialis
GATCCTCAGCTGCCAGAAGGGCTCAGGGAGGAGGGGGCCCAGCAAAGCCAGATCTGGACACTTCCTGATGCAGCGGTCAGTATGGTTATGGTCAGTGCCAGGCCACGTCTGCTCCATTAGGCGAGAACTAGTGGCCCAGGCATGGTGTGACACTGGGGGCTGTGCTGCGAAAGGGGGCTGAGCATGCCCCAGCGAGGAGAACGGGGCGGCGGTGGGCAGTCTGTCCCCTTGCAGCACAGGTGTCGGGGCCAGCCCAAAGCAGCCTGCTCTTCTTGGGGCTGCCCTGCAGGATGGGGGCTCCAGGTGGCCCTACAGTGGGACGAGAGGCACTGTCTGGGGCCGTGGCAGCCCAGGGCAGCCACGTGGTTGCTTCCCAGGCTAAAGTGCAGGGTCAGGCACTGAGCTTTGCCCCTGCGGGATCTGGGCACCAGCTGGAGCTGGGATGCCAGGGATCATGCACGCACTTCTGCTGCGGTAGCCTCCAGCTTGCTGGCAAGCCCTTTATGAAAACATATGGAAATCCCCACCACAGCCCACGCTTCTGAGAGGGGACGCCTGATGTCCTCAGACATTTATGTGCACACTGGCAGCTCTTCTCTTCCACACCCCCAGGGACAGCATCCCCATCTCAACCAGTGAGGAGGCCAAGCAAGCTGGCCGACCCCCAAGCCTGCCCTGCTGCCTGATGACTTTCCCCATTGTATCTGAGCCTGAAGGCTGCCTCCCATCACCCAGGCATGGCTGGGCTGTCCTAAGCTCCCGTCTAGACAAAAAGGGCTCAGCAGAATGACATCGGTCAGTGTGTGGCAGGGGGGAGCCTGGAAGCACTGGAGCAAAGGCTGGAGGGGACCAGCAAGAGGCTGAAAGATCAAAATCTCCCACTCCAGAGGGTGTCGGGTAAAAAGAGAGCAGAGTATTCGATTCCAGGTGTGGGTGAGCAAAGGAGGAGGCACTTCAGCTTGGGGCAGGAGTGTAGGCACCGGGGACACAGCATCAAGGGAGGGAGAGCAGTTACGGTCGGGGGCAGCAGGAGCAGAGAGCCAAGGACAAGCCGTACCTGCACTTCCCATCCTGGTCACAGCAGCCGTGGGCGAGATTACAGCGCTCGCTGCAGTCATCACCTACAAGGCAGGAGATGGGTGGAGCTGGGTTAAGCAGAGACCATAGATGACTCCAGATCTGCCCATGGCCCTGCTGGCTCACAGCTTTTTTTTTCCTTCCTAAGCACTCAGCCTGCCCTTCCCCAGAACTGTAAGGTGGGGGACCTTCCTTTCAATGGCTGGATGCCACACGAGAGATGAGGATTTCGCAGTCATCCAAGCCGCGATAATACTGCCTTTATTGAGAAATGGGACCCTGCTTCAGAACTACCTGGTCTCTGATCATCTTCCCCATCCTCTCTCTGCTGCCTCCCTTAGACTTCGCGCCCTTCTGGGCAAGAGCTGGGGTTGCCCATGCATTAAGGCAACCTGTGTAATAGGGCCTGACCCATCTGGGACCTTGGTCCCACGGTCATGCAGGAAGTATGGTGGGAAAGCTCAGGAAAGCCCAGGTACTGCGAGGGGCACAAAGGGAATGAGGATGGAAATGGAAAGTACAGCTCCTCTTTATCTCCCAGGATGTCCCCATCCCCAGGGACAGCTATTGGCACGGAGCGGTCTGGTCGGGGCTCCTGCCCCCCGCCAGGACCCAGCTGCCAGCACTCCCCCTCTGGCACGGGGAGGCAGGACTGGGCATCGCATGGGGCCAGGTATCCAATTCTGTTTATTTATTTAAAGGTCACAGAAGCTGTAACTGAGCCATGGCCTCGCCGTGCCGCTTCTCATCCTCTGCTCAGCGCTGGCCTGCTTTCTCCAGCCAGGTGTCCCCTTTCATCTCCACCTTCCCCTCTCCCCCATCACTTGCTTGCATCTTAGCCCCACGGGGAGGTGGTTCGCTTCAACTCTATGGGCAGTAGAGCTAGAGCAAATGTTAGGAGGCAGGGGGTTTCTCCAGGAGCCCAGCATGATCCCAGGCCAGGCCCACGAGATGAACGCCCTTATTTGACCGAGTCCCTCCATCCTGGACCGGGGCAGGTTAAAGCCCCCACGCCAAGAGGCACACTCAGGCTTTCCCCAAGCCACATGATGTGCTGCCTAGGAAGCAAGCAGGGAGAGAAATCCCCCATGCATGCGTTTTTGCTGCAGTGAGGTTGCAGGTCGCACTGCTCAGGATAAGAGCCTCCCAAAACAAGCCACTGTGGAGCTGGAGCAGCATCCTGGGACTGCTCAGCCCAAGCCTGGGTATTGTCGCCTTTCCTATTGTAACCATCTCTCCTGGCAGTTGGCTTTGGGAATTCATTGCTTATCCAGAGCAAGGGGAGAGCAAACTAATCTTTGGGAATGGATTTTGTCTCACGGGATCCAGGATTAGCCATTCAGTTTTGGGATCTTCTTTCCCCCTCACCGTGCCTCTCTGAACAGGCTCATCGGTTCAGTGACCCATTCACCCTAACTGCGAGAGACAAAGCAGCGGGACCTCTCACTGCAGGTCTGCTCAGGCACCGCCACCCCCATGGGCACCAGAGCGGGGGTCTCTACGATCGCCACCAGTCACCCCCCCAGGGTGCCAGATGACTGAGCAGCATTTTCTGGTCTTCCAGGTCAGGCCAGCTCTGTTTTGGATGGAGAACTGAGGAGACTTCAGCAATGCCAAGGACAGTGTCCTGGTTTGGAAAGACAGATATAAGAGAGAAGGACCCATGTCTACAGAGACTCACCTTGGGCAAGCTGGTAATGGGCCAAGAGGATCCAAACCAAGGACATGAGCTGGAGGCAGAAGCTCCTGAGCATGGTCAGCGTGGCCCCACCGAGATGAACACCTGCAGAGAGAAAAAGAGTAAGCTCAGAAAAATCCCCTGGCTGACACCGCAGCTTCACTTCACGCATCCCTTCCTCTCTGCTACCTGGGAGTTTTGAGTTGAAATATCCAGTTTTGTACGGACTTGTCACTGCACTCGTCTCTGTCCTTCCAGACTCCTTCCTCTAAGGCAACGTTGGAGCACTAAGAATCAAAAAGCCTTTTTAAATGCCTGTATGGGAGAACTGAGTACACGCACTCAATCCTGAGTGTGTAGTAGCTCAGGTTGTTACACCATATCTTGGAGCACTTGCCCCTGCTAGCTGCTGTCAAGAGAGCAGAAGCCTCCAGAAACACCAGTCCAGTTGTGGGGACCTTCATCTTCCCTCCCTAGATCTGGGGGGCTTCAGCTTCGTGCTATGCAAGGTCCCTGCAGTGCACGCACGTTCAAATGAATAGATGGGCTGAGTATTTTCACAGCGCCCAGGCTGCTTTTCAAGCCCTTCAGAAGGGCAAGGAGTCAAGTAGATCTAGCAGACAAGCAGGCGGTAAGCGACAGCCCTATTTCATTTTCCAAGCAAGGGAGTAAAGCTGCAGCCCCAGGTAGGAAAGGCAAACACGCACCTCTCGCTAGGTGCGGTCCTTTTCCTCGGCTGTCCTGCAGAGAGCCCCGTCAGCCCGGTGTTCCTGCACCCATCTATTTTCCGACTGCCTCCTGCCCTCTTGAAGTAACGTTAAATACTTTCCAAAAATGCTTCATTCCCTCCCAGCCTTCTGGGGTTGTTAAGGGCAGGAAATTCGAGGGTGATATCATAAATATATTACTACAATGAGATGGGAGGGGTTAAACAGTTCTGCTAGGAGAGTGGCGAAGGTATGGAGCAGACTCCATCCAGCTGCATGGGTGTGATGGACAGGGGCCATTCCACTTTCAGCTGGACTCTTTAGCTCGGGAAGTTTGTGTTGGGTCAATAGTTGCATGAAAGGCTTCTCAGATGGGGACAGAAGTCCTCCCTCACACACACACACGTACACATGCAATGCAGGAAGAGGTGCTGGGGGCTTCGCCTGCCTGGACCAAAATAGCCCACAAAAAGCAATGATGTTGCTCGAAGCATCTCTCCAGCAAACAAACCATCACCTATGAAGGATGCAGCATTTTCAGAGGGGCTACAGGATGTTCTTGTTACTTGTTCATTTGCCCCAGCCAAATCCCAGCATGGACTGCTGCATCCTCTCTCCCCACGGTCCCCTTGTCACCATGCTCGCAGGACCTTCCTTCGCCTCCTGCCCTAAAACGCTGGGCAGTGGCAAACAGCTGCTGCATTTCAGGGGAGGGTGAAGCAATTCCTGTGAAACTTATAAAATAATTTAGGGCTGACCGGTTGGTATCCTGTTCCTTCAGGGCTGCGAGGAGCTCAACCTCCGACCACATGTCATTGCAAAGGTCGTTTCCCCCACAGCTCCCCACAGCCTCCTCACTCGAGGCGCAGCCTCTC
>NW_009205045.1:27507-27813 GCF_000690835.1 Fulmarus glacialis
GGCCCATCCGCGAGGGAGCTGTGAGCAGCCCCCGGGCAGGCCTGGCTTTGGGTCATAGGGACACAGGGGAGGGAGCTCCCTCTGTCCCACTCCTCCACTACGGCCTGGCTGCGCTGGGGGCTAGCAGCCCCCCAGGGAGTGCAGGCTATTAGGGACGCCCCCGGGAGCTATTAACCTGCCCCTCGGGGATATTAGGGACCTTCGTACGGTTGGGGGATACCAGGGACAGCCCCAGGAGGGGGGCTATCAGGCACTGCCCCCTCGACTGGGGTCTATCAGGGACCCCTCCGGGCAGGGGGTCCGGGG
>NW_009205046.1:0-1547 GCF_000690835.1 Fulmarus glacialis
GTCTGGCTAATCGCCCTGCCCTCCGTGTGGCAGGAGCATGCCTGGCACCTGGGTTGGACAACAAGCACCCCAGAAATGATGCTTGCCTTTTCCCTGGGGAGTGAGAATTTAGCAGGTTTGCCAGCGCAGGCTTTCCCTGCGCCGCTGCGCTGCTCCCACCTCGTGCGCTCGGCCGGGCCAGCACTGCAGCCGCGGGACCTGACTTACCCTGCGGGGGCTCGGGCCAATGCCGGGGGGTGCCCCAGAGCTGCCCCAGTGCACAGACCCCACTGCTTAGGTGGTGAGGGCAGCGTTTGGCCCATGCATGGGCTCCATCTGTGGTGGGGCAGCTGCTCTGCTGCAGACCGGTGGGCTTGGACTCGATATGCGCTTCCCACGTGCATGAGGAGAGAGGAACAAACCGCTCGGTCTGTGCAGGGCTGGGTCAGAGCATCCCTGGGAGTTGGAAGTGAAACACTGCCAAGACGCAGAAGCAGCTGGGAAACGTCCCTGGGATTGGCATATCCCTGGGGGGAGTCCTGGGGCTGTCCCGAGTGGGAGGAGGCTCAGTCCAGTCGGAGCGTTCGGTCTGGCCAGAAAAACATTTTGCATCCTTCACCAAAAGGAATGAAAATAAAAGATGTTACTGCAGCTAGCGTGGCTGTAAACTCACCCTGGGATAGATGGCGGCCAGTCCTGCGAGCTTGCTAATGGCTTGTTGTTAGCAAAATTATTTTCCCGGTGCTCGGTTTGGCCCAAATTCTGCTTTGTCCAATTATACTCCTGGGTGAGTTTCCTGAATGTCAGTATTGATCACTCTTCAGACAGGTTTTCTGTCTGTTCTGTACATTACCTCTGCTCTTCTTCAGGTAATCAATTACATTTTTATAGCTACGGGTATTAATCAATATACAGTAGCTATCTTAATTGATTTGTCTAAGGCCTTCAATCTGCAGCCCATCAGTTATCCGGGAGGGTCGGGGCCGTGTGTGCAGCATGGGAGCGGGTGCGAGGTGTCCCGCGAGGCGACGTGAAGCGGGGCGCTGGGAGAGTGCTGGCTCCGGGCCCTCTCCAAATGCCTCTGTCAGGTTCCTCCCGCAGTCCCTGCCGGCCGTCGCCGCTCTGACTCCCCCCTTGCTGCTCATTATCATTATTTATCTGTTACGGCTGCATCTGGAGGCCACAGGAAGGGTCAGGGAACATTCGTACAGAGAATTAGCAGTAATATTTCAGTGGGGAAATATATATCTCCTCTTTTAAACGGATCTAGGAGGGGTAAGTGGGCTGGGAGCCGAGCCCGAGCTCCCCGCTCCTCCCTCCACCTGGTCCATCTGTCACCCCGAGGGCTCCCCCAGCACCGCGCTACACGGGGAGACACACATTTCACACCGCCGGCGCTTTTATTGATGCTAGTTAAATGGATGACTTAAAGTTTTGATACTCGCATGGACAACAATAAACATTTATGGTTGGAAAGGACCCTCGAGACGCTCCTGCTCTCCTGGGGCGGTGGGAGGACGCGTGTTTCGTTAATGCACGAGTCCTGTCGCGCTGCCCCCAGGGAGCCC
>NW_009205047.1:0-917 GCF_000690835.1 Fulmarus glacialis
CCAAAAGAGAGACGGATAGGATGTGTTACGGCAAAACTGACACTGGGAATTGCTCCCACGTGTGGGTCATGTTGCCTTCCAGTTGGAACAATGTCTGGTAACTGGGGTCCCTGCCTGGATCGAGAAACCAGGTCGGGTCCCGGGTGCTGTTAGCTACGGCAGATGGGTTCTCCCCGGAGGGGCACAGGCTCTGCCACCTGTAGCTGCCCAAAGAGGGGCGAATCCAGGACAACCCCACCTCCCCCCCTTACTGCAGAGGCCAGGATCGGCCTGAGGCTGGCCCGAGCAGCTGGGACGTGCTTGGGCTACCATGCTTTGCTTGCTTAAGCTTTCAGCCCAGAGCGCTGCCGGGGTGCAGCCGGTGCTGGCAAGGCTGCTCTGCCCTCCTCCCCTCCCCGGGGCAGTGCGATGTGAACCCCAACAGCAGCAAGTAATTGGGAGCTGCAGCACTGGCCGGGTCTCTCTCCCCCTCCCACGGTGCCTCCTCCTACCCAGCCCGCTGGGGCATTGCCCCTTCCCAGCTTGTAGCCAACTACAAGGGCAGCTGCTCTGGGGCTCTAGACATGTCCTGCCCCCTCCAAATGATGGGTAGGCTGGTTTCGAGGGACAGGCTTGCCTTAGAACATTGTCCATCCAGCCCCCACTGAAACCTAGTGCACAAGAGAGGGCTTTTAGCTGAGTGAGAGCAAGGCACAGGACTAGAGGGCTTTTTCTTCTTCTCCCATGAAATTCAGCACCAAAGGTAATGGCGATAGGTTCCTTCTGCCACTCAACAAGGGCTGGCACTCGAGGCATACCTAGACATCTAGATGTAGCCCCCCCTCCTCCCAGAACAGCAGCCTCTTCCACTACCAAACAGGTCCTCGCAGTGACTCCCTGGCTGTCCCCGCTGGGTGATACTGCACACGATCCACCCC
>NW_009205047.1:945-1430 GCF_000690835.1 Fulmarus glacialis
GTGACTCCCTGGCTGTCCCCGCTGGGGGATACTGCACACGATCCACCCCTCGCTGCCCACCCTTCACTTCCCGACACAGCGCTGCGACCTACGGTCACGGCACTGTCCTCCCCGCTCGCTTCTCCCGCACCTCCGCACCCTCCCGCTTCGCTCCACACACCTTCGCCCCCGCGGCTGCTCCCGGCTCGCAGGGGGGACCCAGCTCCACCTGGGCCAGCTGCTTCCCAGCCCTGCCCCAGGCTGCCTTCCTGGGGGTCACCCTGCAGTCCCCCTCTCTCCCTCTGCTCACCAACCCCTCCTGCGGAGACCACGGGCTGCACGGCTTCGCCTCTGCAGACAACCTGCTGCGCAGCGCGCTTGAGCAAGGGGCGGCTGAAGCAGCAGCAGGGACGGTGGGATGGGGAATGCCCAGCCCAGGGTAAAAGGACACTTATAAATATGTGCCTGCGAGCGCGCCAGCCTCTGCCTCCCCCTCCACAGCCAGC
>NW_009205047.1:1543-2103 GCF_000690835.1 Fulmarus glacialis
GGAACGCGTCTCGGCTCCTCTCCGGCTCCATGGCACAGAGGTGTCCAAAGACCTTGTTGTACCACTCGGGAGACCGGCCCCTGGAGAAGGGAACAGGCAGGAGGAGGGTGAGCGGGCAGAAGAGACCCTGGCAGGGGCAAGGAGCGGCACGTCGCTTCTTGCTCCGGGACTGGCACCCAGCGTAGCTCCAGCTGCGATGGACTATGAGGCGCTGGACGAGCACTACATGACAGAAAAGGGAACGTGCCTCCCCTCCTCCCCACTGCAGACGTGGCAAAACAGGGGAATATCTGTGACCCAATGGGGCTTGCACCAGCCCGGAATGACAACCACGAGGAGAGCGCCAATGCCGTGCTTCAGACCCACAGGGGACCCCGTGTTTTCTGCAGAAACTTCAAGGGACTTGCTGCCGCACTCAGAGCCACCGGAGGAACTGCCAGCACTGCAAGACCGAGCTGGTGGCTCCTTTCCCAGTAACCATCTGGCAGCTAAAACCTGGCCCCAGACCAGCACCCCCTTCCCTCCGGGCAGGCAGGCACCACACGGCGTGAGCTGCAGCC
>NW_009205047.1:2332-2542 GCF_000690835.1 Fulmarus glacialis
CGGTGCCCACAGGGAGCGGAGCAGCCAGGCTCCCCGCGGCAGGTCCGTGCGCCAGCGCCTGCGGGACAGAGCGGCCCCGCTCAGCTCCCGTCCCCGCGTGCCCTCCCATGGCCAAGACCTCGGGGTCCGCACTGGGAGCGGGAGGTGGGGGAGCCTGTACAGCCCAGGGAGGAGCAGCCAGGGCGGGAGCTGGACGGGACCCACCAAACC
>NW_009205047.1:3079-4930 GCF_000690835.1 Fulmarus glacialis
AGCTGGACGGGACCCACCAAACCAAGACCAAACCCTCCCGCCCAGGTCTTTCCCTGCCCTCACCGGAGCACCACGCAGTCCCTGCGCGGGTGGGGTGCCATGCTGTCCGTGACGTAGTGGTAGACCTCCATGTTCTTGTCCAGGGCCTCCACCACTTTGCTCTGCAGCAGGTCCTCGTCCCAGAGGTGACGCTCCCGAAGCACCCGGTGCAGCACCGTGGCGGGAGGGGCCTCGACCTCCGTGGAGACCTTCCACAAGCGCAGAGGGTGCCCGTCCCCAACCTGACGGGCCAAAGGAAGGGTCAGGCAGGCTGTCCTGCAGGACCCCCACAGTGCTAACTCCCCGAGTGGCTTTACCGATGGCTCCCACCGCCATGGAGCAGCACCATCACATCTGCTGGCTAGTGAGGGGATGGGATGGGATGGGCACAGGCAGCCAGCTCCTCTGCTAACAACAACGGGGTGGGTTCTCTGCCAGGACTGCTGGGCACAGAGCACCCTCCACCTCAGAGCTGTTCATCTCTCAGCCCCAACTCTGGCCAGGGAAGGGGTTGCTGATCCCTCCTTGCCGAAGAGAACAAACGCCAAGGGCTTGTTAGCAGGTCGGGGGGTGCCCGCAGGACCCGTGGCTCCCAGTGGTCACCCTGTACACATTTCCCCGCGTGACCCCAAGCCCCCCTCCACACAGTGCCATTTACCTTTTTGCAGGAGAGCTCCGTGTTCAGGGGCCCCGGAGTGCTCAGCCACCCCTTGAATTTCTCCGATGACTCTTTCAGCAGGTTCTGGACACTCTGCTCGAAGTAGGAGTGTAAATCCTTGCTTTCCGCCTGACACACGAAGTCAGCCAGGGGATGGGGGTAAGCGTCTGCTGCCATATATGAGCTGCTCAGCTGGAGCAAGATGTCATGGGAGACCTACAGGCCAAGAGCATACAGATCTTCAGAAAGCCAGTGGGATCCTATGTGGACTTTGCGAGCGGTCCTGGGCAGCCAGAAAACCACAACTCCTCATCCCACCAAGGAGGGGGGAAGATGGACACAGCCTCCCTCGACATAGGTCCTGCAGCTTGTGACCTGCACCACCACGAGATGCAGCTGGGCTTCGCTCCCAGCGCTGACCAACTGGCAGCAGCTGTCCCACTGGAGGATGGGTGCCCTTATCTCGCCCCACACTGACTCCGCAGGACCAGCACCCCACCGGCGAGGTCGCATCTCCCGCACCCGGGGAGGGCAACGCTGGGCTGGACACACCACAGCCACCCACCTGGAAGAGCTTCTTGCAGTCGGTGATCATGTGGGAGAGCCCCTGCGTTGCAGCCATGTTCTCGTTGAGGTCCTTCTGGTCAGGCTTCCCCATGGTGCCCCTCTTATGTATCACCCTGCGGGGGAGCAGGCATCGCTGGGACCGGGTGGGCATCCCAAAAAAAAAGCCCTTTGGGGGCCGGGGTGGCCCTCCCCCCTGCCTCTAGACCTCCCGTCGCTCTGCTTTGTGTCGCAGAGCAGGGGACCCCCACATTGCAAAGCAGAGCGATGGGGGGCTGTGCGAGAGCACGCACGTTCCCACCATGCCTCACCCCGCTCCGGTGGTCTCCTCCCAGGGAAGACAAGAAAGGGGCGATGGGGAGATGGGTTGCAGGAAGGCTGGGGAGGCCGGGGCTAGTCCAACCCTT
The DNA here is from genome assembly GCF_000690835.1 of Fulmarus glacialis. NCBI lineage: Eukaryota > Metazoa > Chordata > Aves > Procellariiformes > Procellariidae > Fulmarus > Fulmarus glacialis. The sequence continues at coordinate 4,748 of NW_009205047.1, forward strand.
ACCTCGGTGAGGTGCTTTCCTTCTTGGACACGTTAAGGTGGAAGATGGAGGGGGCCAGGCACACGGCCAGGTTCCCAGCAGTCATCTGGTTCTCCTCCGCGGAGGCGATGTCGCTCAGGAAGTAGAGCAGGGTCTGCAGCACCTCCCGGTTCTCGTCCGGCATGAGGATAACGGCCGCCTGCA
>NW_009205047.1:4985-5352 GCF_000690835.1 Fulmarus glacialis
CGACACGACTGCGGGCACGGGGCAAAGCTGATGGTCAGCGGGTCTGTCCCACGGGCCACCACCCATCTCCATCACCTCTGTCCAAATGAACAGAGAGATGCCTCCTCCCTGGGAGACCCCAACTTTCATCCCCAGCCCAGGGGTGACCGGCCCCAGCCCCGCACTTACACTGGTAGATCTGCAGGAAGGTGTCCGTCAGCTTGCTGGTGAAGATGGGCTCCGGCAGGTCGCGGAAATACTGCTTCAGCAGGTCAGCCACGTCGTACGCCGACTGCCCGTCATAGTTGACGTTGTCGGGGCTGGTTTCATTCATGTGCCGGAGCGCCTGAATCCGGGACTTTACCCCCGACTTTCGGAAAATGCCAAC
>NW_009205047.1:5445-5647 GCF_000690835.1 Fulmarus glacialis
GAAGCCCCTTCCCCAGAGGCCTCACTCCCTGCAACCCAGAGGAGAAGCCTGAGCGAGGGATGGCCAAGGAGACACCGGTGGGTGTGGGGTTCCCACAGACAATCTCGCCCTCCCGCTTCACCACAGCCAAGCGCCACAAGAGGTGAACCAAAAGCACCCCTGCAAGCCAGCTTTTTTCCCCAAACCACAGCGCCGGCGGCCG
>NW_009205047.1:5724-6519 GCF_000690835.1 Fulmarus glacialis
ACGTTGATGATGGGCGGCACCCCGAAGACCGTCTTGTCCCTGTAGTCGGGGACTTTACTCCGCTTCATGAACTTGGGCACAGTCCTGCGGGGTGGGACAGACAGACGTCAGTGCAGCGAACGGCTCCCTCAGCACCACCTCGCAGAGGGGAGCAGGACCCCGGGTGACACACACACAGACGCGCTCCTGCCACGTTTTGAATGTAAGCAAGGCAGCTTTCGAGCAGGAACCGCAGCACCTTTTATTAAGCCAAAATGCTTTAATACTTGGCTACAGTAGGAAACCACTGTCCTGCTCTCTTACATTACTGCAGCATTTTTAACGCCCCACAAATGCCTGCAGCCCTCTTGGATGCAGACAATGCCAGAAGCCCAGGCATCAGCCCCCAGCTCACGTTTGCAAGGATGCCCACAGCCATGCAGAGCAAAGCCAGCTTTTGTTTCAGCTTTTTCCCCTCCCTCTCCACCATCTTCACACACCGAAGCTGTCCCAGCACAGAGCTGCAGCCCGCACCCGCCACGGGGGCACCCTCCCGGTCCCCCTCCCCACCAGCTCACCACGTCCAGGCTTGCTTGTGGGGCACAGAGTACTTCTCCATGATGGCCGTGAGCCGGAGCAGGGAGCACTTCTGGAGCAGGTTGAGCTGGGCAGAGGACTGGCGGTTGATCTCCAGGGAGGCAGAGTTCAGGCTGGGCCGGTGCGAGTTCTGGAAACTGTGCCAGCGCAGCTTTCTGCGGGGAAAGGCCGGCGGTGGTGGAGCTGGAGACCCTGGGGAAGGGTCCTTCCCTCCCCGCA
>NW_009205047.1:6817-7894 GCF_000690835.1 Fulmarus glacialis
CTTTCCCTCCCCGCAGCACCCACTGCTTTGGGGGAAGGTGCGGGCACAGCGGCAGCCGGGCTGAGCCCAGGGATCCCAACGCCAGCCCCAGTGCCACGAGTGCTGCTTCCTCCCCCCGGCTGCTCACAAACCCAGTGCGAGAGGGTGCCAGGGAGAGCACGAGAGACGCTTTCCCTTGCCTCAAAGGACTGCTCCCTCTCCCAGGCTCCCCCGAAACAGCATCCTTTCCACTTGCACCTCAGGCTCACTGCACCTCCCGCAGCACCCAAGGGCTGTGCTGGGCTACAGCCAGGAGACCTGAGGAGAGCTCCGACGCTCGGGGTGACACGTGCCTGCAGGACCACCACGCAGAACAATGCCATGGCAAAGGGGACACCTCCAACACCCGCTTTCCCAAGAAGAAAAGACACCTCAACGAGGTAGTGCTCTCTTGGGAGCCCGCTAAAACCCTTCCCAAATCCGTGCTGCTCCAGGAAGGCTCCTGCCCAGCTGCTCCCATGCACCCCTAAGCCCAGAAGGTCACAAGGGACATTCCCAGCTAATGAAAAAAGACACCCCTTTACATCCCTCCATGCCTGCCTGGACACATATCACCCTCCAGCATCAGCCTAGCAGGGGCTAGAAAACTCACAGAATTCAGCAACGGCTGGAGTTTTCTTAGGGAAAGCGCAAGGGAGCACTAGCACACTGGAAGCAAGTGCCTCCTTCATTTAGACCTATTATTAGTCAATGAAAAACCATTTAATTACGGGTCTGTGCAGGCAGAGAGGTCGCAGCCTGTACACGACAGGCAGCAGCTGCAGGCAGCAGGGCTGGCAGCGGTGGCTTGCAGCCGCCAGAGCGCACCAGCGACCCACCCTGCGCTCCCCTGCCCGCACCACACCGCGGTGCTGGTCCCTCAGCATCTCCCTCCTCCGCCTCGCTTTGCTGCGAGGGAAAGGGTGACGTTGCCGAGCCAGGGCTTGCAGGGCACTGGCCAGCACCCCTCCAGCAACGGCTCTGGTGCTGCTCCCCCTGAGCCATGGGCCGTGCGCCCCTGCTGCAGAGGCACCCGTGGGACAGGGAAGGGGCTAGTGG
>NW_009205048.1:0-252 GCF_000690835.1 Fulmarus glacialis
CTCCCAGGTACTCGAGTAAACACACACGCGGCAGCGCCCCTAAAATGAGTTTCAGTTGACACCGATGTTTTGACTTCATCTCAAAAAGACAAAATCTTTGTCATACAAGTGTGTTTTCCCTGGAGGGGTTTCCAGCACAATTTGCTATAATTTCTTTACACCTCACGGAACTGACGGGATCTGAGCAGTAAAACGTATTCCCACAGTAGTTTCTCTCTCTCGCATTCTCCGTTACCCTCCTGGGGTTCGGAT
>NW_009205048.1:345-611 GCF_000690835.1 Fulmarus glacialis
CCCCTGTTGTTTAATCCCTCGGTGTATTCCCCCCTAGCCGCTCGTCTTTCCCCTGCAGCGACTAATACACTTAATTACACGATGTACAAGAATTGCCAACAAGGTCGCAGGGGCTGCTAAAGACCGACCCCCGCCCGGCGAGCAGGGCGCAAGGTGCGTGCTTGCCTCCGCAACACGGGCACCTCGAAGGGAAGGCGCGTTGAGCAGGATTCGGCTCTTCAAAATTATCCCAAAGTTCAGGCCCTTCTCCAGTGTTTCACACACAC
>NW_009205049.1:0-2532 GCF_000690835.1 Fulmarus glacialis
CGATGCCCGAGCGGCTGCCGATGACAAGGGGCAGCTCCAAGATGATTTTCTTGGAGCCTGGGACACTGACGTAGATCTGTGAGGGAAAGAACCGGATTTTTAAGGGATGTCGGGAACCAAGAGGGGACAAAGTTCACCCACTGACCAAGCGAGGAAGAGTAAGGGCAATCCCAGCCGCTCACCTGCAGGAAATACTCCACGCGCAGGATGTTGCAGCCCAAGATGGACGGTTTGAGCTTCTTGACGCGGATAGTTTTGCCCCGCCAGGACTCGGACATGCCCGAGATGATGTGGTTGCCTCGGACGCAGGAGAGTTTTTGGGTGAACACCTTGGTCTGCCCGTTGGCCAGGTAGGTGTGCTTGGCAATGATGGCCGCTTTGGGCACCACGATGCGGGAGCAAGTGTTCTCGAAGTCGGCATTGATGCAGATCTCGTCACCTGGGGAGGGAACCACGTCTGGTATTTAGGATGGTCCGAACTTTTTCCTTGTGGGAAGCCTGTTTTAGCCATTTAACATCCCCAACGGTCCCCCTCTGCTTGTCCCACCACCCCCAGCCCCCTTCTCCCCTCCACCAAGAGAGGAGGACAGGCTCTTACCTTCACAAAATCCTTTCCTGTCGATTTGAGCGCTGACTGACACGCGTCCGTCGGGAATGAACATGCAGGACACCTTCTTCTCCTTCTTGGCAGCAACCGGGGACTGTAGAGAAACAAGGTTGTTACTGAGAGGAAACCTGCCTGCTGCTGCCATCCCGCGCCTCCTTCCTTCCTCTTGCTTTTGCAACAAAAGCTTCAAGTTCCCCATGAGGTTCGAGCGTCTCGCAGTGAAGTGAAAGCAGAACAAGTGCCTCGCTTTACCCGTCTCAGTGTAGATTTCTAGAATTAACTAGGACTTCTTAAGAACTAAGTATTTAATCCACGCTCAGCAATAAAGCCTATTAGGGGAGTCTTAATGACAGAGGTCGGACTGACCCTGCCCAAGGGCTTTTCTCTCTCGTAACGCCTGCCGACACCCAAACCTCTCGGCGTAAAGCAGCACTTACCAGCAATTCTGGAGTGTTCACGTCAACGGGATCCATAACCTCGAAGCGCTTCTTTATCTCCTGAGTGGGGAAGGATGGGCGCTCCAGGAAGGCTTTCACCCAATAGTCCACACGACCGTACTTCCCCTTGAAGGTGGTACCCAGAGGCCTGTGGAAAGAGACACTCGTTAGACACATCTGAGGCAAGAGAATTTTCCGTAGCAATCCAATTTGATTTTCTTTTAACAGGTAGCGTTCGTCTCATACTCACCCCTGGGGAAGCTCAAATCCAAATTTGTACTCGTATTTGTTCCCGGGTCTCAGGATTACAGAGCCATCCCCATCTGGGAAAAAAAAAAGGGGAAGGGAAATGTTAGCTTCAGCTCTGTGGGTTTCTTCTTAAGCATTATCCTCTGTTCTGCTTACGCAGGCAGCGATGAAGTCAAGCGCTGCATGGGCTTGAGCTGCATCAGCTGTTTGGTAAGAGCCGCCTACACCTGTCCCCCACGAACAGCCCAAGAACCCGGTGTCTTCTCGAGGCAGGGCAGTGCTGCTCCTTTCATCTCACTCCTCCTTTCAACATCCCCGTCTGAAGCCAGAACACCGCGTCCCGCTGCGCTTCGGTCCCTGTTACCTCTCCTCACCACACCCCGCTTCCGCTTTGCAGGAGTATCAAGCACCCACTTCTCTCCCCAGCTCTCTCTTTATCTCCAGGACTTCACGTCACCCCGGTTATCTCCCAGGACGCTTTGCCAAGTCCCTATCTCTCACCTCCCCTGGAGCCAGCCTAACTAGGAGGCTGCTGAAGGGAGTTCTCCATGCCCAGGAGAAGAGACTCCTTGTCTCGGGTGAATCTGCACTTGCCACTCCCTGACCGTGCGCGGCACCTCCTGACACCCAGCCAAGGCCAACTCCAGTACTCGCTCCCCGCAGGCATACAGCATCGCTGCCTGTTCCGCCAGCCACGCCAGCACCCAACAGCTTCTGTAGGCAGCTCGTCCAGCGTTTGGTTTAGGCTCTAGTGAGGGCTCAGCAGCCCTCAGCTTTCAGACTTTGAACCTGACTCAGCCAAGCCCTGCCTGTTCACAGGTTTCAATGAATTTGCTTATTTCTCCCTAAGACTCAAGACAACATCCAATCCCACTTTCATCTCAGTGCTGAGCCCCGACACCAGCACAACACCGCGACTCCTGACGGCAGAACCAGCCCAGTCGACGCGTAGCCCCAAGGGGACGCAACCAGAGACCGGCTCCAGCCTCCGGAGAGACCAACCAGCAGGAACAGCTTTCAACGGACAGCTTTCAAGCCCTTTCCTCCCCACCACCTTTCCCCCCCCCCACCCCCAACTCCCTTCTCCCAGCCCCAAATCCTCACCAGTGGGCTGTTCCTCCAGGGTGAGGACGTCCTCGAAGCGCAGGTACTCCATCTCCTGCCTGCACTGCTGGGGACCCTTGGCCCAGTTGACTTTGGCCACCCCGCAGGCCAACACCTTGACGGCGTTGACGCGAG
>NW_009205049.1:2574-2851 GCF_000690835.1 Fulmarus glacialis
TCCCCGCTGCAGTAGACCTTCTCAGGCTCGCTGAAGGCCATCACGAAGGTCTTCACCTTCTTGAACATCACCATGGCTGAGGTGAGCGTGGGGGAAAACGCTCTCGAGAAAGCAGCGAGGGGGGCCGCACAGGGCAAGAATTGCGGGGTCTTTTTTTCCCCCTGAAGAGGAAAAAAATCCCCTAAAACGGGCTGATTTTAGTCAAAAAGGGCAATTTAACCCTTCGCTTCCTAGAGTTCGGAGAGGAGAGGCAGGGCTGCTCCGCGATACAGCCGCT
>NW_009205050.1:0-284 GCF_000690835.1 Fulmarus glacialis
GAGGGGCTGGTATTTGTGCTGGTGTGTGGGAGAAGTGGTGCCCCTATGTCCCCTGTCCCCTCTCCTCATCCGCCCGCCCTGGGGTCCCTGCGGTGATGTCTGTCCATCCCCTGAGCAAGACCCCAGAGCTGAAGCACGCGGACTTTATCCCCACAAAGGAGCTGCGAAAGGGCTTTTTTTTTGGGGGGGAAATGACCCCCAACTTGCTGCCAAAGGAGCCCTTGGCTGCAGAAGCTTGGCAGCAGGTAACAGGGGGGGGCTTTTGAGGGCAGGAGGGGCTGCGT
>NW_009205050.1:566-1394 GCF_000690835.1 Fulmarus glacialis
CCCCAGCTCCTGCATTGGTTCCGCATCGTCGACATCCGCAAGGAGGTGATGGAGGTAAGGGCTGGGCGTCGAGGGTGCTGCTATGGGAAGGGCCCTGCTGCGGGTTTGGGTGTCGAACCTCTCCGGTAGTGTTTTGCCCAGGAGGTTGTGGGATCCTTGAGCAAAACTAGATAAGGGGACAGTTTTTTCTGAGATGGAGACTGGCTTGAAGCCGTGTGTTTGGGCCTGAGGACAGTGCTGGTGGTGGGGAACAGGATGGGAGACCAGAGCAGAGGGACCAGGTTGTTTTACTGCATGGAAAGATGCTGCAAGCCCGGGGTGGGACGTGCTGGCCAGGGTCACCCCACAGCTCTCCTCCACCCACCAGTGAGGACACCCCGTTGCTGTTCCCAGTGAAGGACATGGGTGCCAGGGAGACCTCGTGGGTGCTCCCCCCCCAGAGTGGGGGTTCCCCGTGTCCCCATCACTCCCCATCACAGCGTGGTGGTGCCACGGCAGGTCACAGCATCCCTCTGCCACGTCCTGGGCTTCTGCAGGCGATGGGTGCAGCGAGGGGGTGGCACCCAAAGGTGCTTTGATAACAGCACCCCTGAGGAAGAGGAAGCTGCCAGTCCCCGTGTGTGCTCAGGGCAGGGGCAGGTTGTCCCGGTGTTGAGTTGGGTGTGCAAAAACTTGAGAGCTCAAGCTGTGCCCTCCAGATTTTCATGTGGCTTGAGATGGAAAATGAGTGGTTTGGGGTCTGGGACCCAAACGGGGCAGCAGGAGGGAACGGCTTCTCATCTGCGTGCCCCGAGGTGCTGGCTTAGAGGATGCTCCAGGATGGTTTGT
>NW_009205051.1:0-2383 GCF_000690835.1 Fulmarus glacialis
GGAAAGCTGAGTAATGGAAGAAACAACAGCAATTTTAATCTCTCAGTACCGGTGGTCTCCACCAAAAAAATGCTTTCAAGAGCTCTGCGGTTGCGACTTCCTCGGTTTGGTGGGCAGCAGAGGGGAGGGAGGCCGAGACCGGAGGCAAGGAGGGGAGTGGGGACAGGACCGGGACCTTCCTCTGGGTGATGGGAGAGGAGGAACACACCGGGTGCCAGGAGCATCCCTGCCAGGTACCGCATGATGCCCGTGCCGGCAGCTGGGCTGGCTTTGGGGTGATGCCGGCTGGGGGCTGCCCCTCGCCCCCCCTGCACCAGGGGACCCTGGTCGGCACGGCTGGGCACCCGCCTCGCACCACCGGCACTTTATCTTCTGCTCTCAGCTAGACCACAGAGAAGAGAACTGGGTGTCAGTTTTTGGTGAAAACATGTTTTCCTTAATGGGAACTGGCTTTCGGAAAAGGAAATTCTGATCTCCCTAGAAATGCTCTTGCTTTTCGACAAAAGCCACGGTGGGTTTGTTCCCTGAGGAGCAAGCTCTGGGTAAACATGTTCCCACTCCTGCGAGGAACAAGACCAGGAGTCAGAACTGGCAGCACCCGGGTGCTCCTGAGGAGCCCACGCGGGCGGGAGGCACCCCCAGCCCTGCCCTTGCCCCTCTGCCTGCGCTGGCACCCCCGGCCGGACCCAGGCACCTGCACCTTCCCACCAGCCCTGCTCCCACCATGGCTCTGAGCACGAGTAAAGCGAGTGGTGGGTTAAAATGCGCCTCCCGGCTAACGTAGCATCACTTGCCCATCAGTTCTCGGGGAGGGGAGGACAGGCAGTAGCCTGGGGCCAGGACACGTGCACTGAACGTGGCTCCACTGTGCTGCACCGTGCTGCCCTGGGCGGGAGCAGAGCACCATGTGCAGGGACTGAGCACCCCTCAGGAGAGCACCCCGAGGCCGGGGCATCGCCAGCCTCCTGGGCACACGCTGCTGGGGGGCAGCCGTCGCCTCCCTCCATCCCTCCCTCAGTTCCGAGCTGCAGTAAAAGCACCAAAACAAGCCCAGGTCCGCCCTGCCCCGGCTTTCTGCAGACACAGCAGCTAACCTGTAATAAATTACACCGACCATTTTCCCTCCTGTTTGAAGTTTCAGCAATAGCGACGCTCAGGCCACAAAAATAGCGAACTAGCTCACCGAGCCAGGCAGTGACTTGCCGTACTGAGGAGCCCATCGCAGCCCACAGCAGGGATCACGCCAGGAGCTGAGGGGACGGAGCCAGCGGTTTCGAGACACGGTTTAGCATCACTTCTTGGCAGCTGATCTACAGTTTCAGCTACACAATGCTCAGCTCCCCATTACACTTTGCTGGAGGTTGCATCCCTGCCCCAGGTACAAGCCAGGGCGATAGCTCTGCCGCAGCATCCCTTGGAGCCACGTGACAAGCCACCAGCCCCAAGGGACAGGTCACCCTGCAGCTACCATTAGCATTAACCCTAATAACACACAGCTCAATCTGCCACATCCTCGCATGCTGTCCCTTGGCGTGTCAGAAAGGCCCCAAAGGTCCCCAAGCTTTGCAGGTGAGGTGGGACAGGGTGGCCCGAAGGTGGCCATTGCGGCGTGGCGGCGGCAGCGGGGCGCGCTGCCTCTGTGTGGTCTGCAGCCATCTGGATGTACTTACAGCAATACTGCAGCAATTGCGAAAAGATCAAAAATCTTCAGGCCAACCTTGATTCCCATTGCATTTTTTGCATTTTTGAGGACTTGGGTCTAAAACCTGACAGCAGGGAGGGGTGTTGCCTGCACAGCCCGGGAGTGCTTGGCATGGTGCTGCCAGACTCCGGCTGCCCCGTCATTGCTGCGAGACCCCACGGGATGACCCCGAGGAAATGCTCTGTCGGGCCCTTTGTCTGTACCCGGCATGCAGAGCCAGCACTGTTTCTGCAGGGCGGGGGGGAAGGAGGGGGTGTCAAGATCCCCGAGCAGGGCCCTGCTGCATCCCTGGGGCTCCCACTCGCAGCGACAGGAGGGGGCATTTCAGGTCTCCCCATCCCTGGGGCCAGTGAAGACGCCAAGAAGCAATCGACACCCACGCCTGCCCCCAGCAATGCCCCCGCTCCCGGCCAGCCGCACCTCCCCTCCCGGGGCTCAGCTGGGGGAAACATGTCCCAGCACCCACACAGCCCTGCCCGGCGGGAGGAGGTTATCCCGGCGCAGAGGCGAAGCAATGCTGATTTACTGGCCAAGCGCCGCCTCCATCTGCACTGGAGAGTGCTCAGGTTCGGACATCCGGGCTTCAGGTGCCCCACGGCGCAGCTGGATCCTGCCCAGGCTGTGCCTGGCCCCGGCCCCACTCCCGCAGCCCCACAGAACCATTCGCCCATCCCTGCATCC
>NW_009205051.1:2758-3192 GCF_000690835.1 Fulmarus glacialis
CCACGCCCAACCAAGCCAGCAGGCTCTCAACTTTCTTATTGTAAGAGATCAAGGAAAAGACCCTTCTCCACCCCACAGTTCCCCACCCAGTCCCAGGTGTCTGCAGAAAAATCTCCATGTTGATTTTGGGCTGGGATAAAAGTCAAGCTATGCTGGCGCTTGGGAAGGTCACTGCAGGACACCCATGGTTGTGAACTGGGTGGTGGGTGCTGCGTGGCCGGGACTGGGGTATTCAGGGGCAGGCAGCGCTGGGCTTCACCCCCGCCTGGGCACGGCTCCTTGCAAGGGAGGGTCCTCAGCTCCTGCCCTGGGCTGTGCTTTAGAGGGATCAGTTGGTCCCCTGCACCCAGGACCCCAGCTAGTCCTTCTCAGCAGCTTGGTGCCCAGCTGTGGTCTCCACCTGAATGCTTCCCAGGACAGCGCCTGTCCCAGCT
>NW_009205052.1:0-200 GCF_000690835.1 Fulmarus glacialis
CATCCTCCCAGCCGCCAGAGCTGCATCCCAGATGCAAAAGTGGGGAAGTGAGAGCAGGATCGGCTGAAAGGGGAGCGAGCAAGGGGCAGACTTTCCCTGGCACAGGGGCTGCGGGAGACCTGGGTTTGGAGAGCTGAGGTGGGCAAAACTCCCTCTTGCGCAGCTCCAGAGTGGGTCCCTCTTGCCGGGCACTTGTGCGC
>NW_009205052.1:345-710 GCF_000690835.1 Fulmarus glacialis
GGAAAGCAATGGCCATCCACAGTGAGCCCTGGTGCAGCAACAGGGTCCTAGGACAGTGGTCCAGTGTGTCCTTGCTCCCATCCTTCGGGGCTGGGACAGGGGCCCCTGAGGGCCGGCTCCTCGGTCTCACAGCTATTCCTCTTGGCAACGCTCCTCCCCTGGGAATACAGCTGCCCCGAGCTGCTACAGCCAGGGAGGCATCTGCTGTTTCCGTTGGAGGGAGGAACAAATGCTCCTGGCCCCAGCAAGCTGTGTGAACCGCCCCCCCCGCGAGGAGCAGCTTCTTGCAGCACAGCTGGCAGCATCCCGGGAACGGCTCCAGCTTCCCAGGCCCGCCCACTGCCCGCCCGCCATTTCCCCTCCCT
>NW_009205052.1:1000-1298 GCF_000690835.1 Fulmarus glacialis
TGTTCGTGGGTTGGGGACGTAGGGATGGGCCAGCCACAGCTTTGCCATGCTTGTCCCCCTCTGATGGGGTGCGGAAGTGCTGTGGGGTTTGGGAGCTGGCGGGCAGCTTGCCCCCACATGTAGCAAGGGCTGCTGTGCTGCTGGCAAGCGCCCCAGCCCTGCAGGGTTGGGCTCTGTGTCCGGGGCTCCTGCAGACGCCCCTGCTCAGCTGCTCCCCAGGTCAGTCTGATTTGAAGCAGAGAGCAGTGGTACCATCCTGCCTGTGGTGCTGGTTGGTATTCCTGTGAGGTCCCCGGGA
>NW_009205053.1:0-230 GCF_000690835.1 Fulmarus glacialis
CTTATCCAAGAAGATCCGCAGCTTTTCCGAGGTGACAAGGAGAGAGCTCAGGGCCGGGCTGGCCCTGTGGCTTGGCGGGGGGGACACCCCAGCCCTGCAACCCCCTGGCCATGACCCACCTCGGTGCAGTTGTCCTGCAGGATCTTGCCCATCACGGAGACAGCCACCTGGCAGAGGTGACACGGGATCCCCTTCTGCCGAAAGAGGGGACGCGTCGGGATGCTGCCACG
>NW_009205054.1:0-10412 GCF_000690835.1 Fulmarus glacialis
GGCGAGGTGAGCACACCGCTCGCACAGCTGCTCCCTGCCCGACTCCCCCGCGACGTCGGAGGGGCCCCGGAGGAGCTGTGCAGCTTACACCTCCTCCCTCGGAAAGTCCCTTCAGTAATTATACATTTACTCAAGTAATAACGCCAAATCCTATCTATGTGAGCTGTTGCTGGCTAATGTTTAACCTTAAGAATATAAGTTTGCGGAAGGAGGATGCTGGAAGGCGGGTGTGCTCTATTGGAGGGCTCTGTGGACGCAGGTCCTCAAAATGGGAAGTGCAAAGAAGAAGTAAGGCTTTAAAGCACCGCGTGGGGCCTGGCTGAACAAGACGCCCTGTTAGAGAAAGCTCCATCCCTGACAGATACCTGGTGGGCCCCCTTCTTACGTGGGGACCAAGGGGGAGGTGTGAGGAACCTCTGCAGATGCTTTATGGGATTCCCGGGGTCCCCGAGCCCGGGGAAATGCCTTTGAGTGCTCAAAGTGTCTGCTCTATGACTTGGATTTATCAGAGTAATTTCGGTTTGAAAACCTACATTTAATCTTGTTCTTTCAAAGCCTTCCTGAATTACAAACCTGATCAAAACAGGCATTATATATTTTCAGAACACAGTTTAATTCTATTCTTCCCTTTCTCACAGCCCCCTGCCCCCCAAATAATAGATGAGGTTTCTGACCCCAGTACAAAATAAAGAAATACAGACCCCTTTGACAGCCAAATGTATCTGCAATGTTGGAAGAAGAATTCTGCAGGGAGGGGTGCCCAAATCCAACCTTAAAGTGGGAAGCAGAATTAATGTATTGTTTCCTTTTGATTGTTTCCCCCTGCTGACTAGTCGAGTTTGTTATTTATCTGTGCAATTACTGATTACTGTTGCCTAAGTTAATCAGCATATTTATTAAATAGTATTTCATATTTTAATAAAATAAGTGCTAATCGTGGTCTTACTCTGTTATGGCAAGTGCACTGGGATCATGAGGGCATTTTTATTACTGCTTAGGGAAACAAAATGAATTCCCTGATCCTGCCCCTTCACTTGCATTTTGCATGTTAGCTGCTTGAGCTCCACTTTTCACTAGCAGCAAGAGGCAGCACATGAGGGTGTTGGATATTGTCTCAGCAAACTCAGCTATACAGACTACCGGCTGTCCAAAACTGCATAGGGCATAAACTTACTTTGAGCCTCAGGTCACCTGCCTGGGGCAATCAGTCCTTACTGTTGGAGGGCTATTCCTTCAGTTCTGCTGAAAAGAGTTCTCTTGGTTTGTACCACCAAAGCAGCTGGCCCTCAGGGATGACACTACCTCATGCTCTTGGGCTCCTTATTGTTGAAAAACACTACTAGGGAAAAGTTTTCAGCTGAAGGGGAGAAGAATTTATGAGGACTCCACATTTTTTAATGACGTTTACCTGATGAGGTTCAAGATGCCAGATGTTCTCGTAGAAGCCGGGTTGCCCTTCATGCCATAGAGGCTGTTCTTCCTTAGATGAAATACCCAACCATCTCTGTGGATGTCACCACCAACTGCAAGAAGAGGTCTCCGGTCAGCACCAGCAGATTCAATGATGCGTTTGCTGCCCAGGCCAAGGGCTTTTCCCACGAGGGGCAGAGGAAGCTTTCCTGCAACGGAAACTATGGGCTTTAGAGGTTCCCTAAAGGAACTGCCCCCGCAAAGACTGGCTTACAGGAGGATGACTAAAGAGACTCAAGGATACGGAATGACGCTTTGGGTAGTGGGAGTTAGAAGAGAAAAACAGTTCTAAAGGGAAACAAACTCCACATTACCTGTTCAGAGGAGAAAAAAACCCGCCATATCTAAGAGTGCCACAGAAGCAATAGAGTTAATGTAGCAACATATTAAGTAAACAGACTTTTTTAATATCGTCTTGCACGGAAGGTCTGTCCATGCTTTAGTCATGATACAGCCTAGTGAAACTTTGATGAGGAAAGACAACATTATTATTATTATTTTCAGTTTATAACTATTATTTCGGTTTATGGCCCAAAAGAAAAGTTTTAAAAGTGGCTACTGGTTTGAGGGTGTCTGGTATGTATCTCCGTAAGCTTCAGTGCTGCTGTGCGCCGGGTCACATCTTGATGGTGGCATTTCTGAATAGTGAAGCCGGATGGCTCCAGCCTGCAGCACCCTCTCAAAGTCAGTGCCTGCTTTTGTCTATAGTCAGTCACACACACACACCCCTCAGCTGACGAAGAAGTAAGGCCACATCTCTCGGGCTTTTGCTGTGGCAGTTTTCTCCCAGCATGGTCTCAGAAGGTGCTGTCTGTGTGTGCCTTCCCCTCAAAAGTCATTTCCACATGAAATGTGCCCCTTCTGCACGCTTGCTCGCGCTCCTCCCATGAAGGAGTGGACCTCATTGTCTACACGTATAATGCAGCTGGGAGGAGGACAGGCAGAGCTGACTTGAGTCCTGTGTTTGGGATAAAGGAAATGATGGACTGTTGAAGGACGGGGGTGATGCGAGATGCTGAGGGAGCAGTAGCTTCTTCCTTATTAGCATTGCTGGATGTGGGGTAAACATTGTGGGCCACGTGCTAGGGAAGAGCTACACCCCCCTGGCAGGTCCTTTCCCTCCTCACGGCTGCCTCTGGCCCTCGTGAGCATCTGTTACCTCTCAAGCTCCGTTCATAACACACGAAATCCAGAGCTGCATCCCTTCACATATCCCTTCCCCAAAGCATGGGGAGAGGAGGCACAACCCATGGAATGAAGATGGGATGCAGGTGTCCCCTCGTTGTCCTCCTGCTCTCTCATTAGGTGGGGAGAGGTTGTTTGTGAGGGAGTGCAGTCACTTTGTGGGGGGACTGGCCCGGCTGCCTCCCTCTCTCGTCTCTGGAAATGTCAAGACTTTTCTGACTTTAACAGTCTTCTCATCCCAAGTGTTAGTGACACTATCTTTAATGCTCAGGCCTTCAGAAGTATCCATTCCCTAGTCTGGTCTGCCCGTAAGTCCCCTTTTGCTGCAGAGCAAGCAGTTGTTCTGCCACTTGCAGGACAGGCTCGCTCGGGAACAGGGCGGGTCTCGTGTCCTCCAGAAACCGTCAGGCTTTGGTGGACATCACGTAACCTAGTGCATCTGTCAGGGCAATGGGGCCATGACCACAAAAAGGTTTTCAAGACTGCAATGTCCCTTGGCCGCAGGTAGCCGGGACATCAGAAACACGCCATGCCCTGGCAATGCGGAGCGTGCTGCCACCACCGCCTGGGGGCATTGCTGTCGGGACAAACCAGGCAGAAGAGCATCTCTTTGGAGGCACGTAGCGATGCAAAGGGATGAGTGAAAACAGGCATGCCTTATCCGCTGAGCACCCTTAGACAGTTGGCTCTAATTTTAGAGCGCCGGTGACATTTCCCACTTGAAAGAGAGGATATATTACCAGAATTAAAACAGGAACAGGCTGAATAAAGGCATCTTATTTAAACACTGACATGACCTCAGGCTGCTTAGTGTATGAGATCCGCCGAGAGGCCGGGCTGCTTCGTCCGATAGGAGGCCCAGGGAACACACACGCACAGAGATGAACGTACACTCTGATATCCAAGACAAGTTCCTGAAATGCCTCTAAGTTCCCTGAAAAGGAATGGCTAACATAAATGTCTGCGTCCATTTAACAGGAACCCCTGTCAGAGACAAAGCTGGAAGAGCCATGATACCGCTTCGTACCAATGACACCGAGATTCATGATACTCATCCAGACTCTGAAACCCATTAAAATACTTGTTTTGATGTGTCAGTGTTTTGAAGTCTGTTGTTTAAATTCATGGGCAGTCCTCAACAGAGCAAAATTACATTTTCCTTTTCTGGTTGTAAAGATAATGTAAACAGAGGTGTGTTCATAGGTGTGTTCTCCTCCTGGGAGACAGAGGAAGGGATGGCCTGCGTGGGGAAGGTGTAGTACAGATCAGGAGCACATAAAATTCTTATTCCCCCTTTGCAAGTACATTTCAACCCTGACTGATCTACACCACCATCCTCACTCAGCTCTGCCAGTATATTCCAGTGCTGCCTATCTATGTAGTCTGCTGTGCACTGAGTCATCTCCTTTAGCTTCTTATTTCCCCATTGTTCAGGCTTAGTTTTCCTTTTTTTCAATTGCTAAAAGTTTTCCTGCTTCTGTACTTGCCATCTCGCACTTCTCTCCTTCCACCTTTTGTTGCAACTTACCACTTTCACCTACAACATCATAAATATCTTGAAGACTCACGCTGGTACTGTCTCAAGCCTCAGGTACCGACAGAGGCAGAAAAGTGCTTTTTTATTGAAGGCCCCCATTCATAACAGCAGTTGGTCCTGTCTAGATCATGGAGCACTTGGGAGCTCTGAACCTTCCACGTTTAAGAGGACAGGCAATTAGAGGCTTCCTGAAGAAAAGGAGATACACGTTACACTACCTCCACTCCGCTATCCAGATTGCTTTATCAGGATGCATTCAGTGTACAGACTAGTGTCTTTTGTGTTTGACACCTGCGTATATAAAGAGAAAGCCAATAATGGGCTAAATCTTAGGTGGCGTTCCTACTCCTACAGGAGATGTGAAATCAAGCATTCCCTGAAGGTGCTACTATGCCCTCTTGAAGACTGGCCATGAGCTCAAGGTTACTGCTGTACATTTATTAGAAGGGGCACTGGAGAACAAGGGTTTAGCTCTTTTCTTGACATCAAACAGTGCTGCATATAGCAAGTTTTTAAGCGTTCCTGGAATCCCTCTGCTGCTAGTCAGATCAGGCTTTTGTTAACCCCTACAGAGTCATGCGATTAAGCTTATATTTATTAAAGTTCTCTATTGGGAAACTCTTCTTTACTATTTCTCCAATCACAATCTGAATTATGAAGCCCAAGTTCAAACACTGTACTCTGCTTACACAGTTAATACCATTCATGGGCCCTTCAAACCCTCTCTCTTTCTACACATACATACACCCCTGCGCCAACACTCGTATTTGCCACCACTACCTTGTTTTTGTTTCATGACTCATCATCTCTTCACTGCTGTGAAAATTGTCGTCTTCTGGGTTTCATACTTGGCATATAAAAAGGTTTGGAAAAAAAGAAAAGGAAAAAACACCAGGATAGTCAAAAGAGCTCCACCGTTCAGGAGGAAAAGAGGAGGCGGCTCTGTAATTTGTTCTGCTGGGGAGGCAATGCTCTGAGCTGGTCACCGTGGTCACCTACCCGGTTTGTATCTCTTTCCTTTCTGAGCAGCCCCCAGCTGAGGGCATGCTGCGTGTATTACACCTCCTCCTCAGCCCTTCTGCTGCTAGTGGGTAACTGACCACGTCTGCGGTCCCGGTGCCGGTCCTCTTCTCCCTTACATGACAAGGATTTACCTGCTCAAAGCCTGTACCTTTGTGCCCAAGGACAGGCTAGGTGAGGGCTGGATGCTGCTGTACCCCTCCGAACGCTGAATAGTTTAGCGCCTCGTGTCACCAGCAGTCCTCCAGCCGTCGTGAGGAACTGCCAACGTGGGAACCTCCCAGCCCCAGAGAGATCTCCTCAATTCCCAGTAAAACTGCCTCTTTTATGCCGAGCAAACAATCCTGACAAAGGCTTTTTGGTTATGATTTCGTGTAGTCTTTTGCTTACTAGTACAGGAAGATTTCAACCTTTATCTGGCTCCTCTGACTGTTTCTCATACCAGTCCTGGTACAGTAAACTTAATACCACACTGAAGGACACAGATAGTGTAATTAAAATTGTAAGTGCTAATTATCATTAGTATGTTGGTTGTGATGTGGCGGAATGAGGTAGCAGGCTGTGCCTTATCACTTCATTGATACCAGCCACTGCTTGGCAGTTCAGGAGTTCACCCGGTTCCCAGCACACCGAGAAACTGCCTACAATAAGAATGCCTGTATAGTTATCAGGAAAAAGACCTGCAGTGATAAAGTAGTGGGTAAATTCATGCAGGGTGTTTGGCCTTCTAGGCTGGGCAGCAAAAAGTAGGTCAGCTCCATGTAGCCATAGTTAAAATGGCCACATTCAACTTCAGTGCAATTTCCCACAGTTAAGCCACTCATCCTTCCCACTTTGCTCCGTTGTACATTTGGAAGTTGTGTATTTTCATTGTCTCTTTTTGCATTTTTTCCCCATGCATAACTTATCCAGAAGATGTTACTTGTTTTCTTTCCAAAACATTATTTTTCTTTCCAGCTTTGCTACAGAAAAGCCAAAATCACATGCATGCTGTTCCAGTAGCACTTGTTTCGTTTGTAGATCTTCTGAGGGCATCATTTGTCACTCGTTTAGTAAGTTTAACTGTAAATAAATGCATCCATCAATCAAAACATATTTCTCAGTAATCTCCGTATTTCCTGATATTTTAACCTTTATACTTTTCCTTGGTATTGCAGTTTGGCTTTCCCTGGCGGAGTGATCGTTAGGCCACTGTCTAGTTTAAATTTGGCTTGGCAAGTTTGCTGTCCTCTCTTGCACAGGGCTGAGCACGTCTTCACACATTCAACCTCTGCCAAATTGTGTGTTTGGTGCTTTGTTTCCTGTTTGTACAGGGAGCCTTTTTTCTGAGACTAGTACTGAATTGATTTTTGCTTATTTGCACTATGTTAATGCCAGATATGAACAAAATCATCTTTTCTGAGTCACTGCTTACATTCCTGAAAAAAAGGTTTTTCTTTCATTTTCTTCTCTGTGTACATTTTCTGGCTACAATTACTGTACTTGGCTAGTAACAGAACATTTCTGAATTTGCATTTCTTACTTCCTACATGTGGGATTGGGGACAGGGCGTCAAGTCTGAGTTTTTGCTCATGTCTGTAGTTCTGTACTTCTGCATTTATTTTCCATTGTATATTCAAGGCTCCCTTGTGCTATTTGCTGAAGTATCTCTGTACCATCATACAGAGCTTTAACTGGAAGCCTGGTATTAGCAGGCTACTGGCAGGGTGCATTGTGAAAAAGTAAGGATTGGAAATGTTCAACTGGCTGACACTTTCCCTTCACCAATATTTTCATATGTCTTCATAGGATAAAGCCTTAAAGTAATTTGTCAACCTCAATGCACTAAGACAATCTACAAAGCAATGTAATCCTAGAGATTAAATGTGTTGGTGCAGTGATCTCTGGGGAGACATTTCTCCTACTTAGAATCATGTACTAAGATTTTCTTTGCCTCAAAACCAAACAAAACCCGAAACAAAACAAACCCCATAAGCTGAAAAACCACACCACTGTTTCAAAACAAATTCCTTATACCACTGACTCTAGGTAAGCAACAAAGTCCCAAAGTTTCTCCTTATTTTTCTATACAACTTAGGGTAAGATTTCAAAACAAAATTAACATCTAACACTAAAATCTTAAATTTATATTTAAAGCCCCTAAATGTGTTATCCGGTCATACCAGAGTTGAGCTCACAGCATTTCCTTGTAACTTCGGAATATGAAAGCTACTACATCAGCTTCATATACACACAAAGCACATAAAAGTACCTACCACCGTCACATTGAGGTGCTGGAGACTCTCTTCAAATTTGATTATTTCTAGTTGGACCCAGCTCTTCTCTCTCTGGGCTTAACTGCTCATGATTTGAATGTATTTACCTCTTCATTACTCTTTCTCTTCTTGTTTGTTAAATTTTGTCACTATGGGAAGGTGTGTGCAGTGTGCAATAACATGAGCTGGAAAGAGTTCAAAGAACTCATCTGAGAGAAGCCAGTCGTAGGTTGGAAAGAACCTTACTTAAAAAATAAAGACACGGAGAACAAAGGGGAGCTCAGGAATGGAGCACCTCTGATAAGACACAATGAATCCAGCTAGGGCAGAGTTTATTGTTAGAAAAAGAGTATAACAAGAAACAAATTATTTCCTACTTGAAAGATAATTAGTTCTGTCTTAGAAATCAGTAACAAGGAAGAAATCTTAACTAACGTCATTTTCAGAGGCAAATTTCAAAGAAGTTTTTGGGGAACCAGCGGACGAGTACTTCTGTGTGAACAAGCTCAAAAAGAATACTATCTCAGAACAGATATTAACGTACCACAAATATGAAGCTGTCTTCTTTCCTGCAAGGCCAGAAGGAGTATCAGCTTTATTATTTGCAGTTCAGACTTATTTTCCAAACCTTGCTTTTGTCAAGTTCTGTGTCATCTCTAATTTCTGATGCTTTCCCTTGATCACTTTCATTTCAGCCTGACTCAGCATAACAAACATCAAAAAGAAGTGTCATTGCATATCCAACATCTGCTCTTATTCTCCTATTTATGACAATTTTTTAACGCCACTCCGTATGACCTAATTCAGCAACGCCTCACAGTGAGCAATTCTAGGCTACAAACAATAGGTACGTGTGGTCTCATTTTGCCCCTACAGGAAACGCCGTAAATGGGACAGGAATCTAATGCGAGATGCATTGTGAAGAGTGAATCAGTCACTGCTTCTTCATTACACCAAGCGACTGACTTCCTTAAAATGCTGCACCAAGTTATATATACGTAACTGAATTTTACCGACCAGATCCGCATGGCATCACTCAAGCATCTGCAGGATTTCAAGGCTAGTCTTCTGTTTGTTCTAAAACCAGGAGGAGCAATTCCCCATGCATTTCATTAATTCCTTGCAAAATCACCTAAAGAATTCCCAACACATAATACCTGTCATTCATTGTATAACAGTAATATCAATAATTAAAAAAAAAAAAAGGGTAAGATGATCATGAACTGTAATGTAGGTAAAGGACTATTCTGTTTAGTAAACACTCAGATGGCGATGCTGCCTTCAGTGGGGGCACTAGCAGGGTCCCTGTCCTCTATGAGGCCTCTTTACAGGAAACTTGTAAGAATCAGTATTTCAGCAACTCTGTCTTGAACTGGCCAAAAGATTCTAAAGGGGAAGGAAGGACAACAATCATAAATACATAGACATCATAGTTTCCTCAGGCTTGTCTCACTTAGAAACTAGATTAAATAAGCCCCAAACTAAATATACCTCAAACAAATGCAATAAACCACAAATATTAGGAACGTCTACATAAGTGACTTTTTGGAACACATCCTGAGCCAGCGTCTCAAGTAACACGAGTAGTTGGATCTTTACTCAATTTTGCAACATTCATTTGAGGATCCATGCTCAGTTACTTTTTTCGGCCCATGTATTTCATAAATTCTGTGACAGAATAAGCCAAGAATGTCTCTCAGAAATGGTATCTCTTGGTATCACTCAGCAGATCAGCCCTTGGGTAGGTGGAATTTTGCCTGAAGATGGCTTGGACAAGGAACATAACAGCGTAGGGCTGGAAGGGACAAATAATCATCCAGCTCAGGATCAAGCATGCTAGACCAAGATTTTTTTCTGTCCATCAGCTTAGTTCTCCATTACTACAAACTAAGCTGGTTACTTCTTGTCCTGTTACCAGTGGATGTGGAGAACTACTAGCCATCGTCTATACCAATTCCTTTTGTAAAAAACATTACTTGCCCCATCCAAAGAGTCCATCCTTCTACATTATGGCTCCATTGCTCCCTAACTTGTAGGTTATAGTTTCTAAACCCTCTAAAGGTGCTGTTCACTCCTCTCAGGATACCTCCAACTATCTATGACTTCAACAATGTCAGCTAAGGCTGAACATGGTCAAGTGAAGAACAACAATTATTTCCTGCATCTTTTATGCATCTCACAAGTTGCCACATCCCAGAATAGGAAACCAACAGAAAACATTACCTTTGCCTGAAATTCATCTTCTTGAATCTTCGTTATTGGTGACTGACTTTGTTCCACTTATTTCTCAGTGGTTCAAATAACCCTCAGGATTTTCCGTTAGGTCTGGGAATGTGAAATCAGTGACATCTTTGTTGAAAATCTTCCTTTTCAGTGGGAAGACAAAGGTGATTTCCATAATTTCTAGAAACTCTAGCAGTTAATCTAAAAATTACTGGCAATGAAGGAAAAAACTGAGCTGAACATACGATACAGCCTCTGAAAAATGGGGGGAAAAAATTCCCTGCAAACTGTCTGTACCTATAGACCAGAATCTTTGTGTTGTGCATGATGGCACCACAGGGGTTTTTTTTACTGCTCAATCAGTTGATCCCTGTTTCCTCGCCAGCTTGTTAAATGCGAACAATGCCCAAATATCAAGAAGCTGTCAGCTCCCTGCTGGCATCTCCTGGGGTGAAGATGACCCAGGGTAGTGAGCGTAAAAGAAGCAGACAGCTGGCAGGAACAAGAGCTCCTTTATCCCAGACTGTACTACATAGATCTTTTACTGTAAATTAAGGTCTTATTTCTCATTCTGTAAACACTGGATGCAGAGAATTTAAACCTGTATTGGGTTTGCATGGCAAAGTTTTGGTAGAGGGGGGACTACAGGCGTGGCTTCTGTGAGAAGCTGCTAGAAGCTTCCCCTACGTCCAACAGGGCCAATGCCTGCTGGCTCCAAGACA
>NW_009205054.1:10792-20138 GCF_000690835.1 Fulmarus glacialis
CCAGTACCTGTGGAGAGAGGAGCCCACGCTGGAGCAGGTTTGCTGGCAGAACTCGTGACCCTGTGGGGTCCCACGCTGGAGCAGTCTGTTCCTGAAGGACTGCACCCCATGGAAGGGACCCACGCTGGAGCAGTTCATGAAGAACTGCAGCCCGTGGGAAGGACTTACATTGAAGAAGTTCATGGAGGACTGTCTCCCATGGGAGGGACCCCACACTGGAGCAGGGGAAGAGTGTGAGGAGTCCTCCCCCCAAGGAGGAAGGAGCGGCAGAGACAACGTGTGATGAACCGACTGCAACCCCCTTTCCCCATCCCCTTGCACCGCTGGAAGGGAAGAGGTAGAGAATTTGGAGTAAAGTTAAGTCCGAGAAGAAGGGAGGGGTGGGGGAAGGTGTTTTTAAGATTTGCGTTTGTGTCTTATTATCCTACTCTGATTTGATTGGTAATAAATTAAATTAATTTTTTCCCCCCAAGTCGAATCTGGTTTTGCCTGTGATGGTAACTGGTGAATGATTTCTCCCTGTCCTTATCTCAACCCACAAGCTTTTCATTGGATTTTTCTCTCCCCTGTCCAGCTGAGGAGGGGAGTGATAGAGCAGCTTTGGTGGGCACCTGGCAGGGTCAGCCCACCACAAAACCATAAGCTGAGCACCTGGCAGAGCAGAGCCAACAGCATCCAGGCCATGTTAAAAAGGGTGCCAGTGCTTTAAAGGCGTTCAGGGCCATAGCTACATTCCCTAACAAATGCTCCTGTGCCTAGCATTTCCAATCAGCTGGCTTTAGGCTTCCAGATGCACCCAACTGGGTGTGTAACAGGGATGTAGGCTGACTTAAGGTCCTCTGAGTATGGCCCAACATGCCTCTGAAGCGTGTAGCTAGTTTATTTCTGGTGGTAAAAAAGGTTATGAAAGACAGAGAATGGAGAGGGGAGAATCAGTGCAGGAGCTTGGAGAAGGAAGCAAGGAGACACAGAAGGGGAGTAACAAGTCTATCGCCTGGACAATGACACTCCTGTCAGCTCACAAAGGTGGCTGGAGGTAAAACACACCTGTCTGCTCCAGAACAGGTTTGGCTTCCTCTCCCCATAACACTCTATGCTTCCTTCTGCTCCCTGTGGAGGACAGACCCGGCTGCTACAGCCTCTTCAACCCCAGGCCCGCAGGGGAAATCACTATGTACTGTCCATGCTGCCCCTCACAGGGTTGATACAGTTGTCCGAGTGCTGTTCCTGGGCAGGTCTGCAGTGGCTCGAGCAGAACGGTGAGGCTGCCCCAGAACCTGCCACCCACTCTCAGGACTCTTTTCCCACTGCAGCCTGTGCCCCACTCACCAGCTCCTCCTGCCTCACCTCCCAGTTCAGCGCTCTGTAGGCAGGGGCGACTCCTCCAGCAGCGCCCCACTACTGACACCAGTGGGGATGTCCTCGTCATCTGTGGACGGTTCATCACTTTCCAGAACTCGAAGATCTTTAGAGAACCCAACCAGTTCTAGCACCGGGCAGATGCTGTGGTTTTATACCACTGCTGCCGTTGTTTTGTGTGGAAGTAAACATCAAAATGCAAATCAAACCTAGCTAGTTAAATGGGTCACTTGAGTGCAAGACAAAAGGGATTTGTTTGCAAAAAACTACTGCAACAGCCTCAGAAAGCACTCAGAAAGCAGAGCTTATTTCTGGTGAAGACGAACCCCACCCCTTTCTCAAGCAAAGCAATTTAATGAGGGCCGGAGAAATGACTTAAGTAAAGTCACAGGGATCGCAAACTCACCCACACAAGTAGTTTGTTTAAATTAGGGAATCAGCACTGGTAAGGGAGCACGGTCCAGCACAGGGCTCAGCACCAGGAAGGGTTTGGAGAGGCTGTGGAACCAGTTCTCCAGCGTCTGCTATCAGTATCACCTGCAAGCAGGAAGGCTCTGGCAGAGCTGAGGCATCGCAGCAAATTAGCACCTGCTTTGCACTGCCGCTCCAGCACACTCCTGGTCTCATCCAGCCAGCGCTCCAAAACACTCATCAGTTTGTTGATTAACTGGTGGACTCAATCAACGATTAAATCAACATCAGGTAAACATATTGGATGGTCAGCTTTGACGCTCTTTACATGTGTTTGTCACCGGCAAATCCTCAGATAACGAGAGAGGTTTCTCAGTGAATTTACATAGAAACCATTTAATGTAAAAAGGTATTGCTGTGGTCACTTAGCCAACAGTATCAGCTACCTGACTCTGCAGAAAAATCTCCCAAAGAATCAAATTAGCTGAAGGTACAAGCTGTTCTTGGCCTCAGAGGAAGGAAAAACCCCATCATTCAGTGCAGTACTGTTTCAATAGCTTAGCCCAAGAGCATACTCATGGCACATCTCGGTTGAACGCTGCTGGGAAAGGCTCTAATCACACTCACCCGACACGGCGCGAAGGACACCATACCTGATGCTGACACGGCTAACACGAGTCCCCACTGAGCTTATGGGTATGGAAACACGATGGGTGCTGGCAGAGAGCTGCACTCCCTCCACTGGGAAAGGTCTGCCTTGGTTCCTCCAGGCAGACAGCCAAGCAGAGGATGGTTCTTCCACAAAGAGACCACGCGCTGCTTCTTCACAGGGCTTTTCCATCTTTCTAACAACAGAGGCATTGTAGTGTAACCCCTTGTATCACAAGGATGACGAAAGGTGAAGTTACAACAGGGAATGGTCCTCAACCACGGCTCAATCAAGTTAATGCGCGGCAAAATACACTCACATGCATTCAGCATTGATCGTACAGGCCCAGACACATGGTAGGTCATAACATGGGACAGAAGGAGTCCTTGCTAACAGAGTGTTCTGGAAACACTCCCACATTAATTAATTTTTGAAAGGCTATTAAGCATGTTTGGATCAATCTTATTTTTAATAGGTACTCCAAATTTTTGAAAATATCCACAACTGATATTGAGAACTGGCCCAAATTACAGGTATAATGGGTAGGTCCATTAAAAAGTTACATATGTAAGGGTGTCGTCTTCTGAGATAGTGATACAAAAATACAACAGTAGATTATCTTCTTCGCAAACATCAATCTAAAAAAGATAATATTCTAAAACCATTCAATGTAAGACACACTTTAAAAGAGGCAGATGGAAGACTTGAGAAAGCTGGAGAAAGAAAGAAGGCTGTTAAAAAAAATCACTAACCTTTTTTTTTTTAGAAGGGTTCTGATTAAGTAGTAATTAATTTTCATTAAACAAAAAGTTCTAGTTTTCTTGAAAACTTTCAATCTTCACCTTGGAAAACCCAAGGCTAGAGAGATGCTTGGATCCTCTGCAAAAATCAATTACTATATTCACCCTTGTCTGTACACAGAAAGCATGGAGCACAGAGCCATCTGACAGTCATTGCTCTAACCTGATCAATAAATAAAACACTGTGCCTATGGTTATTTTTAAAAGTGGTAATTTTAGAAGGGAGGAGAAGAGAGAGCAGTGGCATACATTATCGCCATCAGATTTTTTTCAGTGGTCATCGGTTTGCATAAAGGTTTGGCATGTATCAGTAGGCAGAGAGGTGCTTGCTAAGTGTAATTTTGCATATGGCTGTTACTGCCGTTTTCAGATACCTACACAGCCTTCCAGTTACAGAGTATCCATTCTTCCACTGTCATATATCCGAACCGTAACTTGAACAAAGGCTTCACTTCGCACTCTGTAGTTTTGAAAGATGTAGTTTAAAAATATAGGGCAAGGATAACATTCTACAGCAATAGAAGAGTTAGTAGTAAACACGCAAGCTTTTGATCCTTTCCTATTAGAAACCAGGTTATAAAGAAGCTCTATAGCACAAAACTCTAGCTATTCCTGAGGAAATGGGGGGGTGGGCAAAGGGGAAGCAGCTTCAAGATGTTATCCTCTCTCTGTTGAGATACATAATCTACTCAAGCAGGAAATACACACAAACAGAGGTGGACAATCAGCCCAAGATACAACGATGACAAGCTGCTGACATTTCAGAATTTCTCTTTGAATAGCAGGTGCTGGCTGAGTACACACAATGCTAGGGAGCAGCAAAGAGCTTTTCAGAAGTCATTGCCTTGAATGACAGAACTAAGACAGCAAATGGCGAACTGTCCCCTCTCTATAATGTCTGGGCCAATTCTAACCCAGTGGGAGGGGATGTGGTACTTTTGTGCAGTATCTGAGAGTATATTAAAATCTGTGCTGCTGATATGTACTGATACGGTGCTTTTTCAGAGTGACTAGTTATCTGTGACTTAATAGATAAGGCCTAACTGCTCAGCTTGTCTCGTTCCTCATTTGTCAGAAATACTAGGTCCTGCAAGCCTCAGTTCGGGTCAAAAGGACTGGAAGGTGCTACTCTGCACTTTGAGAGGAAACACTGCTGGTTATTTTGTCTAGAACAGTTTGGGTTGTTTTTTTTTTCCTTTTTTCAGGAGCTGGCAGAATAATAATAGTATCTTGTGATTTTAATCTGAGCAATGGGAATCCTGTGCGCTTGCTCTCTCCTCTTATATCAGACACCTATTTTTCTGAAGTGTAAATATCAGTTTTCAAACACTAACATTCTTGCTTCCAAAAGAAGGATTGTTATGGAGAGAAAAGGGAATGTTAGTGGTGCTGTCAGTCCTTTCTTATCATTTTAAGTATCAGCAAAACCAAGATTGCCTGCTTTTGTCTGTTGTCTCAGATAAATGCTGCTGGTTTTCTCTACCCTGAAATGAAGAAAACAGGCTTTAATTTATCCTTGATTTGAACCGTCTAACTAAAATGAGGGTCACTTTTCAGGGTTTTTTTTTTCCTCTTCACTCTTGTGTAAAGATTTCTTCATTCAGAATGGATTTCAGTGAGAAGCGGATTTCATGTAGAAGGAGGAGTATCCCTCTCCGTTGTCTGGGATGATGGATCTGCATGTAGCTATCTTGCTTTGTAACCGTGTGCTTTGCTCAAGGTGTACAGGGAGCAAGAAGAGTTCTTGGACTGCTGGCTTGGGTCCACTAAATGGTGTTGGAGGAGGACAGAAAAACAGAGTAGACACTGAGGATGGAGTAATTCTATAAAAGAGAGATGATTAAGTGCAGTAACAGATACTGAGACAGATCTTGACCCAGAGTGTATGGTACAGGCCCTTCACACCAGCAGTTCCTCATGCCACATTCAGAGGTTGGCTGCGTTCAAGAGAAGCATGTGTGGTCACATACATACATGCAAATGCAGACACCCTTGCTCAAAAAAGTGAAGAGTGTTCCAACTCTGGAAGAAAGTGGTGAGATCAAAGGCTGATTGGTGTTTCTCAGTATTTTGTGGTCTGACCGAGGGAGATGATACTGGTTCAGTGTTGGAGATAGGGATGTATAAAGGGGACAGTGTAAAGACTCCAACGATGATGATAAAAGGAGAAGTAGGTTGATCCCCATCACACATATGATAAAAAAACATAAAGAAACGATACTAGCAGATATCCCTGCTTTTCAGGGAACTAGTGACTAGGGCTGTTTGCTGACCCAGCAAAGACAGCCTGGGTGGAAGCACCTACTGAAAAAAAAAAAAAAGCACAAAACAAAATTAAAAAAACAGCCGTGAGATAAAAACACTTATTTCTGTGTCATTCTCATCAAGAGTATCTCACAGAATCCTTGCCATCACGGATTTATTCATTTTGTCAGGATTTATTTCTTCTAAGACATACTTCTATCCAGCATGGAGTAAGGAAACAAGGGGATTTAAGGCCTCAGAATTAAAAAATTTAGACTTGGAACATTGTTTTCTAGATAAGACATGCCACCCAGTCTGGCTGGAGTTGCAGTAATTTAGAAGAAATCACAGCAGAAGCTGTAAACTAATTAGAAATTATGGGGTGTTGCACCCCTCAATGATGGGCAGGAGAAAAGTTAGCAGGAGCCCAAGAATTTAATTTAAAAAAATCTAACCAAACATCTTTATTTCTGGTGACATTTCCCTGAAAACAGAGAACAATCTAGACATTGGCTTTTCTTTCCCCAAGTAAAATTCACTTCAGACCATTTCCTCACCCTCCCATCAGATTTGTGCAACGCTGAAAATTTCTGAGCTTTTTTTTATTATTTCATTTAAACAATAGGTTCGGGGCAAGATGGGAAAAGAGCAGCACCTTTTAAAAAAACCCTGTTGTGTGCTATATAGGATAAATAGGTGAGCTTTAAAAAATGTTAAGTTTATATATGTACATATACACACACATACTAAACCAAATTAAAAACAAAAAACTTGTGAAGGGTCGTTTTCAACACAAGAGAGAGGAAAGCCTTATTTCACAGCAAGCAAAAGCACCACAAGTTAAGATTAGAGTGCACAATCACACATAGGGCAGATACCAAACTAGCCTGGGTCCTGGAAGCAGTGTAGCTAGAGCAGCACAAAGCTCCACATGGGCCAACTTATCCCACTCCTTGGCAAACACGAGCACAGAGTCTCCTTCGGGATGTGTGCTGCGCAGGCCCTCCCACAGCCGGCTGCTCTGCCTGCATCAGTTTTGGCAGAAGCCACAGAAAGCAGCAAACTAGTGAGAATAAGAGACCCAAAGCAAAGCTACAGGACTGATTTAGCTACCGTATTTCCACAACGGAGGTTTCTGAGTTCCCCTATGTCTCTTGGGTGCTCTTTGTAGAACTGCCTGCTTGGGTCACAGAGCAGACCGCTCCTGATTATTTATTATTTGTGCACTGAGGTTCCCATTTTTGCCTATCTACCTCTTTTCTTTTCCTATCTTTCCTCCACCCCACACTACCACTCCTATTTCCTCCAGGCTGACAGGGCAATAAAATTAGGAAGGAGCACGTACACCTAACTAAGGGGATATTCAAAAACCAAATGAAGCTTAAAAAATAATAATTATTAAAAAAAACCCAAACAATTTAAAAACCTATTCAAGTTCTGCAGACTTCTGGCAGAGTTTGGTCATTTAGCCCAGAGGTCTTTGTCTTCAGGGCCTGCAGGCTAAATCGTCTCAACTGGCAAGAAGCATGCAATACAAGGTAAAATTCTGACTAAAACAAAAAAGTAGTAAGGGCTGGGGGGAGAAGAGGCTATAACACGGAAACCCAATACTTTGGTAGCAGCACTTATGCTACACGGTACGCTTTCAAGAGAGTGAATTCCTTTCTGTTGGTGCGAGCCGCCCAGATGAAAAGAGCAGCTGCCATAAACTGCAAAGGTGCCGAGACACAGGCTAGGCAGAAGGACCAGCCAAATTCACCCCTCACATCATCAGGCAGGGGCAGCTTCTTATGGAGCAGCTCAATCCCAGCTACATAGCAGCCAACGAGGCCCAGTGTACAAAGCCCTGGGGAAAGAAGCAGTAAAGCGCAATGAGCTCACTGTTGAAGTGCTCTGGCTGTCACTATGAGCTTCTGGAGGAGGGAGGGTAAGTGATGGATGGCAGGAGACCTACCTGCTAGGAAATGGAGGACTCCGGTGGCAATGGCAGGGTAAAGGCTGCGACAGGCACAAGCACAGAGCCCAATCAGAGCCCCAAAACACATGAGGCCAAGGCTGACAAAGGGCAGGAGAAACTGCAATCGCCAGAGATCTGCACATGAAAAACATAAAAAAGTTTGTTGAAAATGTGCTAGAAACTGATCTTCTCCCACCACCTTATATTCCCTTCTACCCACACTGCTTCTGCTTCATCAGACACTCTACATTCACAGCTAAAAAGGACCAAAGGCCCCACTAAAGTACGAAGAACTTCATTTGTTAACTCACAAATTTCTGTACTGCATTTACGGGCAAAACCTTTGCCAAAGCACTTAAGTTTTCCTTTTAAACTTTGACCTACTGCCTGTGCTACTGTGAAGGGGGCGGGGAAGCAGAGCAAGATACAGATGCTTCCCTCACTAGTGACTGTATTTGAGAAACGTGTTTTTTTTCATCCTACTTGTTTACCTGCCAGAAGTGAGAGTCACTTACAAGTTCGATTCAAATCTGTGCCACTATTGTGATTTCCAGGCTCTATGTACTTTTCCATAAACTGATCAGAGAGGGAAAAACTGATGCAGTTTGTAGTCATATCGGTTTCTGGGGGGGGAAAGAAAAAATTACCATTAGGTGTCTCCCTCCCATCCCCCTCCCTTCAATTCCTCCTTTCCCAACCCTTTAAACTGGAAAGATCCTCAGTGAAAAAATTTTAGAGAAAAAAAACATTTTAGAGAAAAAATTACCTCTCAAAACAGATCTGTAGAATGCCTTATCATAATGTAGTTAGCATAACGTAGTTACTACAATGAGGGAGGGCATTCAAACATGCAGAATTGTCAAGCTTACCTGGATTATCCACAGACAACTGGGCCATGCTTGACAGATTGGGAAAGAAATGTGGCATATGATGCTCAACTATGTTGTTACATATTCCTGTACTCAGAGTTGCTTAACTGAACCGTGCTTATCTCCATGTGCAGAATGTAGTATCATACTAAACAATTCATTCAGAAATGGATAGGAAGGACTATTTAAAGAACAGAAAATATTTGCTTCTTTATACTAAATTTCTCCCCTTTTATGCTTCAGATTTTGCTTTGAGAATACTATTGAGCAGAGCTGGTTTAAGTGTCTTCCAAAATAAGTATTTTCATTAGAGAAAAAAAAACCCCAGTATTTCATATAATGTTTTTTCTCCACAAAAAGTGTTTGAAAGTACATTTTTTTAAAAGGGTTCAAAATGAAGGGCTTCACACACATAATACGTGTCCAAAATCTACTTTGAAGCAATTAAAATAATTGCTCACCACACTTTTTTAGCCCCCAACCATTGTGAAAAAGAATACAAATATTTCATTCTATATCCAGCGCTATGGTACAAGGAGTCCAAAATGTGCTGATGCAACAGTGAGACATTTGTGACACACAAGCAAAATAAATGACTAGCTAAAAGGAAAAAGTGCCCCTTTGATAAAGTAGTATCTTTATTCTATTGCTGGATCCCAGGACCTCTCCTAAAAAGACAGACTGGCAGAGCGACTATAATATATCCCCAGTGGGACCGCAGATGCAAAAGAAAATCAAGTTATACCAGACTAAATTTAGATCAAGTCAAATGTGTCAAATCCAGAGCCTGTAGCACTGGCGGCCACAGACCATTTTGCTTTTTGCTTCCTTAAAAATTTAGACTGTCTTTATTAAAAAAACCCACATAAGCTAGAAATAAGCCTTCTGGGGGAACAAAGTGGCATGAATATGTTGTGAGGAAGTTAGCACATACCACCCCAGGCAAGCTAGGGAAATGTTAATTGCTCTGGAGATACCTGGTGGGCTGTACCAGTGAGAGTTTTTGGGTACAGTGATACACCTCCGCCACAATCCAACTGTGCCGTTGCACCGGAAC
>NW_009205054.1:20169-25183 GCF_000690835.1 Fulmarus glacialis
AGGTCTTCTCATCTGCCTCTTCGCTGACAAATTCCTCCCAGATGCTCCTACCAGCTTCACTAACATTCTCAGCTGGGGACAGGGTGTGGTATTCGTACCAAAAGTCTGTGCCAATGGAAGCTGCCATATAGATGGTGGAGATGAGGCTGAGAACACAAGCAATTACTAGCGCTGTAGCAAAACGGTTATCCATCATTGCGCCCTTGCTGCTGTAAGGAAAGAGAGGGCCAAGTGAGTAACTCCTCTGACAGTAAATGCAAAGTTATCCTAGCAGTGTCAAACTCATTCCTCTTACGCAATGTCCCCTCAGGTTATGCATGTCTTCCAACATGCTGGAATCAAAGGAACAACTGAGCAAGTCTACAGTACTAGTCAGCATCCGCTGGATCTGCAAGTTCAAGGCATGGATATTGCCCTTCTCCCAGCCACGCTGCGCTAGCTGCTCTCTCTGAGACAGCAACTGACAGAGCAACAGCAACTCTGCCCCCAAAGCAGATGGCACAACTCACTGCCATTTGTGATCCTGACTGCAGGGAATCGCAGAGAATCCATCCACAGCACCCAGGCAGAAGACTTATCTTTCCTTAGAAGATTACCAAGGGTAGAAGTTATTTTTAGCCTGCCATCCCACACGGCTTTCACAGCTTGTGTTTACAGCAAAGATAAGAACCACAAGCATGCCAAAAAAGCTCTTCTAGACTGTTTACAAACGGCAGCCATTGCAAGATGCCGGAATGCCTTTAGGGAAGCAGAGAAACGTATCTAGGCACTAGAGACAGAACACAAAAGGAAGCACTGAAAGCGAAATTTGGAAATTACAATAAATGCTGCAATAATGCCACAATACATACAGTGGTATTTCTGAAGAACTAAAAGAATGCAGGGGTGGTGCCCTATTCCATGGGAACAAGATGACAAGAGCTCCGCTCCCAAAACTGAAAGGCCTTCATATGCTGGCATGAGGACCTTGCTCTGGCTCCCTGTATTAGGAGTCATTTATGCCCTCCTTTGCAGAGTCATGCTCACAAACGATGTAAATTCAGGGTCAAAGGAGGCAGGGGAAAATACAGATACCACACAGGCTTACGCTTATGACAATACTGTGACTTTAATGAGTAATTGATTGTTAATACATGGAATGTTTTGCGGATAGTGCAATACGTCAGAGGACTCTCAGACGCCTGTTGTGCTCATGCGTTTTCTGTGCCTGATTAAATTTATGGATTACGATGAATCAGGCTTGATGCACTTGCCAAAAAAAAAAAAAAAAAAAATCAATTGAAGCTAACTCAGCAGCTAAAGCTATTCTGTTTACACGAGCTACTATCTAATCAGCTCTTGTCTATTGCTTGCTCTACCTCCCTTCTCCCACATATTTTGATCAAAATATTTTGGTCTAGCTTCTTTGCAACTGAATGAACCGCAAGTGGAAGGAGCAAATGCCTTAAAACACACCATTCACAAAGAAAAACATGTGTGCTCAAGTCAGACCTGCCAATAAGAAATTCTGAACTATGAAACAAGGTGAAAATTAAAGCAGGGAGTTTCAAAGGCACCAATATTTGCTGCTAACAATGCCTTATCTCTTTTCCCTCCCATCTGCTCCTCTGTTTGGCTGAAACTGGCTAACAGGGTTGGAGAGGAGAGATGATATGTACCCATATCATCCCTTGTGCTTAATTTCCATATTCAAGGAGGGATATTACAGAGAGTACACCTCATTTAACTGCATCCTTAGCAATGTGTAAGAATAGAACTGATTTTTGGTGAACTAACAAGCAGCATCCATTTAAAATACTGGAAAGTTTGCATACCACAATTGTGCTTAAATAATAATCCAAAAGCTGTGAACTTTTATAAGCTAGGACAAATATTGAGAGGGATTGTATCCGGGCTTATTTATCTAGAAGACATAGAATCAAGTCCAGACTTGAAAGCAAATACTCTGTGCAGTGTTTAATTCTTGGTTATGTACCTCCATTCTCCTTTGATACCCTAGCATCTAGCTCAAGGTACACAGGACACCGGACGAG
Organism: Fulmarus glacialis; assembly: GCF_000690835.1. Lineage (NCBI taxonomy): Eukaryota > Metazoa > Chordata > Aves > Procellariiformes > Procellariidae > Fulmarus > Fulmarus glacialis. Next base: position 22,203 of record NW_009205054.1, read on the forward strand.
CAGAATAGGAGAAAGCAAGTTGCTGTATAGGGCTGACCTCACTATTCATCCCCGAGTTCACTAGGGCTCCCCTCCCCTTCACAAACTTCTCACAAAGCAAACAGGGCAAGTGGCCTCTCCAGGGCCAAAGCTGTGTTGTCTGGCTTCTGCCCAGCTGAGCTCAGAGCTAGCAGATCCTCTGAAAACTCACTCTCAGGGCAAGCGGCAGAACAGGCTAGCGAGCAGGCTGATCTGGATTTTCCACTATATTGCAGTCACATTCACTGCAAGCGGAACCCTCTGCAACAGACTCCTCTCTTTAGAAAGGGCTCTCTCTGGAAGGAGGAATCGCAAGAACCTACAACCTCCATCCTCAGAGTAGTGCCTGGCGAAAAGAACGTAAGCAGGACATTATTGGGCCATTGGTTTGCTGCCATTGCCTTTTAATACAAATGCTTACAATAACAAAGTCCTATCAACTTTGTACCTAACATACAGAAAGAAAACAACTGGCTCAGAAAAATCTTACTTTCAGATACAACATCCCTGCTTCCAGGTGCAGAACGCTGGTGTTGGAAATATCCCTATCAGAGCATCATTAAAACACAACCACATGCTTCTGGCCAGCCTTCTGTGTGTTGGCATACAGTGGACTTGGCAGAGTTGATGTCAGCTGGCAACCAAGAGCAGTCCACAAGCAAAATGAAGGGTTACAAAATCAAACAGTAAATTAAAGCACTGTCCAGTGTTCATTAACCACTTTGTAAAAGGGACAGGGCTATCTACTGATGTTCTATCCTTGAAATGCACAGCTCCAGGGATAAGCAGAAAGCAGCTGAGGTGGCTACAGTCCCCAAAATCTAGCAGGTCGCTTTGTGTGGCATTTGTCCCACAAAGAACACACATGGATTTTCAGTATGGACAAGACAGTGCCAGGGCAAGAGCACACCCCCAATCCCTCATAATAAAGGTCCTCTCAATACTTCTGCCTAACACTTCAACTGCTTACAGAAGAGACGAAGAACTCCACAATACTTTAGGCAAATTTCGAACTAGAAGTTCTTCCTGTGTAGTAGACTTGACTACCCTGCCCATTCATTGTGTATATCCAATGCATTTTCATTTACAGTAGACACACCCCCACTTAAACGAGGCGTCCTTTGCTCTGTTAAAGAGAGAACTATCCTTCCAGCCCCAGGCAGAGCTCAGTGGGAGTAGTAACCATAATCAGTAAGAAATAGTTACCAGAGAAGACCATGAAGAAAGAAACTGCACGTTTATGAGATTATGCCACGCTTCGCAAAAGGTTCTATGCAGAATAATATATAGGAGGTGCCTTAGAATAAGCTTACTTACTAAAAAATAACATTACTACTACCGAAGATGACATTAATTATAAAGACATAAAGATTGATAATAAATGGAAATACTTCGCCCTTTATAGGCTGCCACCAAGAACCTTCATTGTTTTTACAAAAGGTTTGTTCCTATGGCACTGCCAGCACATTTTATTCTAACAGTAGAAGTTATTTCAAACAAGTTATGGCTGAAACTAAGCTGTGCAATGAATATAAGACAATACAACGCAGCAGTAAACAGGCACTCAAGCAGAAGTGCTTCACAGGATATTATACTCATTTTTGAAAGAAGTAAGACACGTAAAAATTTCAAAGCACCAGCTCATAAAAGAGAAGGCAAAGGCCAAACTAGCAGCAACATCCAAAGGAATGACTAGATGCGTGCACTTCATAGAAGGGCAGGGGGGGAAAGGGGCAAGTCATAGAATCATAGAATCATTAAGGTTGGAAAAGACCTCTAAGATCATCCAGTCCAATCGTCAACCCAACACCACCATGCCCACTAAACTATGTCCCTAAGCGCCTCATCTACACATCTTTTAAATACTTCCAGGGATGGTGACTCCACCACTTCCCTGGGCAGCCTGTTCCAATGCTTGACCACTCTTTCAGTAAAGAAACTTTTCCTACTGTCCAATCTAAACCTCCCTTGGCGCAACTTGAGGCCATTTCCTCTCGTCCTATCACTAGGAGAAGAGACCAACCCCCACCTCACTACAACCTCCTTTCAGGTAGTTGTAGAGCGTCATGAGGTCTCCCCTGAGCCTCCTCTTCTCCAGGCTAAACAGTCCCAGTCCCCTCAGCCGCTCCTCATAAGACTTGCTCTCCAGACCCTTCATCAGCTTCAGTAGTGTAGAAAAAGAAAAAACACAGAACAGCACAAAAGCAAGTATTCCGGCAAAAAAAATCAACCATAAGACTGGAGAACAGATAGGCATTTTAAGAAGTTACTGTACCGTAGCAGAGGAGAATACAAAAATATGCATATTTTTTATCCTTTTACAGCGATCGCACCCTTCAGCCAAGAGCGGGCCACCACATTTAAGAAACTCCTTTTACCTGACATCACAAAAGAGTAAGACTGCATTTGCTGGCATTTTTTCAGAAAACATACTTGCAATCTGACTGCTCTTTGGAAAAACAGAATAGGCAGAAGGCCTAAAAGAAGATGTAAATGTGGGGAGAGGGCTGGCAACACAACTGAACAGGATCCTCCTTATAATACTCAGGGCAACGGAGGGTTAGGAAAGACTGCTGCCAACCACTTTTTTTACCTTCAGAGGTCCTCAGGGTCCCTCAGGAGACACAGCTCCAACGATTGCAGGTCACTTCAGAGACACAGCGTTGTTTGTGTCTTGTGGCAAGCGGAGAGCATGAAACACAAACTTCCTATCTGCCCTAACTGTTCCATTCATTCAGTTTCTTCAACACCACAGCTCACAAAAAGTGATCTAGAAGTAGAAAGCAAACCAAATAGTTTGAGATCATCATTTCACTTTGAAATTATTTCACAGAAATCTCCCAGTGTCACTCATTAAGAAAAAAAAAAAGAATTATTTCAAAAGCCCTCAGGCCAACAGCACCATGCCCCACCAGGATCAATCCAGCACACGGGCGGACAGGCAGCCGCCGGGGTAAGTGACC
>NW_009205055.1:0-267 GCF_000690835.1 Fulmarus glacialis
ATGTGGGGCTGTTGGGAGCTGGGGTGAAGGCAGAGTCGTGGGGTCTATGGGGTGGGTCAGGGTTTTGCAGGGCTGGTCTAGAGCATGGGGTGGGATTGAAGGTGTTGGGCCAGGGGCTGGCCTGGGGCAGGGAATGGGGCTTTGGGTGGGGGATGTGGCATGGGATGTGTGAGCTGACAGGAGCATGAGGCTGCAGGCCCTGGCACTGGAGGCTTGGGATGCAGTGGGAGCTGCTATGGGTGGTACTGGGTATGCCTGGGTGGGGGG
>NW_009205055.1:298-8853 GCF_000690835.1 Fulmarus glacialis
GGTTGGGTGACAGAGAAGATGACAGTGGGAAGGGAGCTCCTGGCCTTGTCGAGATACTGTGGGAGATGACTGACGCGCTGGCTTCACTGGCCCCTGCTTCCGGGGCCCAGGCTCTGACTGCCCTCTCTGTGGTTTCTCCTCCTTTCCTGGCAGGGCTTGAGGCATTTGGTTTCCTTGGATAATTTGTCTTTCTGCTTGGAGCAGCGATTTGGTGACTTTGTTTCTTTAGGGAATTTGCAGCTTCAGGAACCTGGCTTTTTAAGGATGAGGCAGCAAATTTGTGTTTCTAGGCAGTGGTTTCAGCATGTTTTGGAAAGGAGTTGAGAGAGCAAAGAAGGGGTACGGAGGGGTAGCTTATAGACCTTTCCCACGACTGATGGATTGTGAACTGATCCATGGTATCTTGGTGATGAGATGAGCTGGCAAAACGGGAAGATACCCTGGTGGTCCATGTAATGCAGAGTGACAAAAATGCCAAGGAAATTTGGAGGAATTCACTAAACTACGTGACATTCAAGATGTTGCAAAGAGTTGCACAAGGCCTCTGACATATTTGGGATAGAGGGGGGAAAGATAACCTTACAACTACTGTTGTCACCTATGGTCATGTTACAGAAGTGCCCGCAGAAAGCTTTGTCTCTTCGAAAATGCACAAAGCGAAGAGCTGCCCCCGCACCCCCCTCCCCGATCTCATCTGCCATATGGCACTTGTGACAAACCTACCTTGACAAGCGAGGGAGCCAGCAAGTGTTCTTTGGCCCCTCTGACCTCGTATAGAATCACACATCAGAAAGTATTAAATTGCATCACGTATCCTTGAGCGAAAGGAGAGGTTTTTTCTGACGTTGTGGCCATTGTGCAATTGTCGGAAGAAAGGCATTGAGCTTCTCCCATGTGTGGCTGAGTACTAAATTGAGTGTAACTTGGCAAGTGGAAGAAAGGCCTCGGTGCTGCCACAGGCAGCTCGGGCTGCATGGGTCAGTGGGTGGCGGAAGGAGGCTGAACTCGTTTTTATTAAAAGATGGGGAGAGAAGGATACTGCTGTTACAGAAATCCATCACACACTCCCCATGAATGCTGTGCTTACGTTTTGAGGGTGTGGGGGAGACAAGAATGGAAAGTGTGCAGAAGTGATTAATGTCTAGAAGGACACTGCGTGAAAGGGGGGAAGAGGTGTCAGGAAAGGGAGCAGATTGATTCCGAGTAATAATGCAGCAAAGGGTAAATGGCTTGCTTCTGTTTAGCCTCTCGGACTACAGGAACACCTGTAGGAAGGCAGCCCCTCCTGGTAAAGGGAGTGCTGAGATTCAAGGTGTGTAATTAACCTTGGGAACTTGCTGCTGCCAGATGTGGAGGCAGAAGTTTCACAGGCTCGCCACTGTGGGGTTCGCCACTGTGCCTGCCGTGCTGATGAGGCAGGTCCAGTTATAGCTGTGCTTGCGCTTAAGCCGTGGCCTGCGCGGCTCTGCCTGCGAGCAGGAGGCAGCACTCGCAGGTCGCGCTATCGGGACTGGTGTGGTCACTCCACATGAGGTGAAGTGGTCGCACCCCTGGGTCCCTGAGGACAGAGCGAGTTCTCTTGCTGTAGACGAGCGAAGGGGCTGCTAACCATGGGAGCATCAATAGCCGACTGTGGTTTGATCAGTACACTTCAGCTCTTTCCTGTTGATTGGGAAACCAGCAGCTTTCTTAGATGCTGCTCTCTGTCTCTGAAAAGGCAGAGAGGCAGAGTGCTTGGCTGTGGAGACAGTGTTTGTCTCGGTCCTTTTCCACAGTGGTTCAGAGGCACAAGGGCTTTTTGTGAGCTTGCAGAGTGGGATATTGGGATGCTGGGTGTGAAGGGACCGTACGAGCTCTCCCGGTGGCTCGCTCTGCTTTGTGCCTGTGCGCAGCACCCACTTGCTGTTGCACTGTTGTTCTTCCGAAAGAAATTTTGACAGCACCATACGGCTGTCGCTCAAGGCACCCCCTGTTCAGTCTGTGCCTGTCGACTCTGCTGGGCTCTTCTTCCTCGCAGCTCCCCTTATCTGTTCTGTCCCTCAGTCCAGGCTCCCTCTCCCTGCTGTGCCAGGCGGGATTGGAAGCTCTATCTCTGGAGCCAGGGCTGCCTGCTGTCAGAAAACACTGTCGTCCCTTCTCCCATCCCCGGAGACCTCTCTCTGATGAACAGCGTGACTCAATACTGGAACTAACTGCTTAGGAAGAGCCAGTAAATGCTTGCAATAGCAGGAGACACTAGCTGAGACAAGGCCTGGGAAAGCCCAGAATGAAACCTTTAGGCTTCTGATGGGGTGGGTGCCCTGTCAGTTGTGTAAGCAAGACTTCAGCAGGGCAGAGGGATGAACAGGGCCCTCTGGAGTGCCCAGAAATGCTCCTGGGCAAAGACAGTGAGACTTGGTGACTGGAAGGTGCTTTTTTTGTGGAGGAAAGCTGCTTTGTCCAGGTGGAGAGTGAGGGGTGCTGCTTGTTTCCCAGCAATGTCCCTTGTCACCTGAGCTACAGGTTACAGGGCTGAAGGTAAGGCAGTCCCTTGCCTCCCACCCCATGTCTGACCACAGGGCACACACAGAGCTTTCCTACTGGGAAGGTGTCATGTTGGCGGTGGGTGGCGGGAGTGGAGAACCTGCCCTTCTGCCAAGGCTCTTGTAGGATGCAGCAGGTCCTTACCAAAGCCTCCCGAGGAGTGACTCTTCCCCCAGTTGAGTTGCAAGAATATTGAGGCAGGAGGTGAGTGAGGCAACCTGGCGGGGTGTCTGAGTCAGAGCTGGAAATAGACTCCAGGAGTCCCAACGCTTCATCTTCCTCTCACCACAAAGCTGCCTTTCTCCCTGCCCTCCATCTTGGAGGGAGTTTGTGCAGGTCTTGCTCAGCATAGCGTGGAGGTGGCAGAGCCAAGGTGGGAAGCTGGGTGATTGCTAGTGTCTGAGCTGTTTGCTTGGCCAGTTTTCCCTTGGGAAGCACCTAGGGAACTGCCCTCTGTCTCCTCCTGGCTTGCTCACATTAGAGAAGGGGTTTTTGGCATCTCAGCGAAGTGGAGCACAGCAAGGGTGCTTCTCTCGGGAGCCACGCCTTGGTCACGGATGCAGCCAGGCTGCGGGGAGAGGGTAGAGGCAAAGTACAGGCAAGATCACCCGTTGTTGCCTGCTCTCCGCTCTGATCAAGGCAGCTCTCGGTCCCAGATGTGTTCGCAGGCAGGGCTGGAGGCAGCCCCACCAACTGAGTGCACATGGCTCCTTCGGTGCTTAGCGAGGTGCCGGCACCCAGCTAGCCTTTCCCGCTGTGGCGCCGGGGTCCTTCCCGGCATCTGTCTCCAGCGCCGTGCCTGACTGATGGTCTGGGAGTCTCTTTGGTTCACTCTCTTTACCTCCTTTCTCCAGGGGTGAAAGATGGAAGCTGGACTGTGCTGCAGCTTGTGGAAGCCCTGGGGTAAGAAAAGCCTTATACATGTTATACATCGCCTAAGGGCCTTGCAGGGGAAATTCCTGCAAGGAGGGACAGTGAGAAGAAGAAGTGTGCATGCTTGTCCAGGACGAGGTGGCTTCAGCACTGGTAGACACACCACAGCACACAGGCCTTGCAAGTATGTTGTCCGCTCACAGCACAGCACCTGAGCAGTGCTTTGCCCTCCCAGGACTTGGGAGCTGTTTGGGAAAGAGCAAGGCCAGAGCAGCTCTTCATGCTCTCCCAGGACTGAGGAGAGGTGTTGTGGCAGGCAGCGAGCCGCAGGGCACTTCTCAGTTGGGACTGTCCCCAGCAGGAGCTGCCTGAGTAGACAGCTGCACATCACCGTGTCATAAGTTGGCTGGCACTCAGCTTTTGCTTCTGTCTCCGAGCTCTTGTGGCCTGGGACTCGGGGAGGCTTGTTTCTCCCAAGCTGGGGGCTGGGTTTGCCTCGTTGTGAGAGGCTTTGCCATTTTTTGGCCCTTGTGATCTTGGGAGCCTGAGTTTCAGGTGCAGAGCGTGGTGCAAGAGCAATTTCATTGGTCTGACTTGAGAACTTGGATTTATTGCTGCATGGCTGTGGGGCCAGATGCATGCATGCAGCATAGTCAGGGGAAGAGGAGTCTGCTTCCAACCTGCCGGCAAGTCAGGCAGGACTGAGCCACCCCCCCCCTGCCCAGAGAGCGGCACCTCTTTGTTTTTATAATGTATCTGCTCAGGATGTGCTTTCTGCTTGGGTGTCCCTGCTCACAACAGGCCTCTTGGGCTTTCTCCCGACTTGGGCTAGGTCTTGCCTGGAGAACACAGATCCTCGGACGCGAGGGCGAGGCATCCAGCTGCTGTCACAAGTCCTGCTCCAGTGTTACTCCCTGCTCCAGGAGAAGGAAGGTAGGGGCTGCTCTGGGCCATTGAATGGCTGCTGGCAGGTTGGGGGCAAAGCCTGTACCACTCAAGTGTCTGTCCTGCAGTTGGCAAAGGGATTGATTTAGCACCGTGACAACTTCGTACATGTCTCTCAAGAGTCAAAGTCCAAGGAGGGCATGGGGCCTCACGCTGCAGCCTTTTTGCCAACCTCACCACACAATTCGGGTCACTCCCTGAACACGCCAAAGCCCTGGTGCTGCAGCGGGTGCCCCCGGCAGTGTGTGGGCGTTGCACACCCAGGTGTGCTCAGCGCCACGTGGGACGCCTTGGGGACACATCTGCATGTCAAAATCCTTGGGTGGTGATTCAGTGCAGGAAAACCATCCTTCACAAAGCGAGTCATGCCGCAGCCCTGCAGCCTGCCCAGGTTAACTCTGGGGGAACCCTGGGGCCTGGGGAGGAGAGGAGATCAGCGTAAGGATAAGAATAGAGTGGAGGACCGGAGTGGGGAGAGGAAGATGCCCCATTCGAGGAGGCAAGGAGAAGGTTTGGCTGTGTTAAATGCCCCATGGCAACTGGCTGGCAGCAGGGGAAGCCAGTAAGTGCTGCCAAACTTTGACTTGGACTGGGGGCCTTGCTGATGGATAGCTGGTGTGCCAGCAGGCTGGCAAGGCAGGGGGGGCCCAGCTAGTAAGTGAGGTAGAGGAAGGGAAGGATGGAAGTAAAAGGTGCTTAGTCCTTGGTGCTTGGCTCTCTAAGTTTCAGACTGGTGCCAGGCAGGGCCAAGAGCAGCTGTGCAGAGAGAGTACAGACTAGCTACTGGTGTAGCTGGAGTCAGGTGTGATGACTGTGATGGGGACTGGGGTGCTTCCTGGGGGACAGCTGGGGGTGGGGAGGTTCAGTGGGGAGTCAGGGCAGCTGGATGAGGGGAGCGAGCTGGGTTAGAGCCAAGTCACCAGGAGCTCTGGAGGAGGGTGGGCAGAGCCACCTTCCCGGGAGGGCACAGGCAGCTGCTGTGACACCCCCAGCTGGCCCCATCTCCCTTCCTGTCCCTCCCTACCCAGTTCATTTCTCAAGTGCTGCGTCAGGCTGCCTCCTGGGGGGGTGAGTTTCTGCAGCAGCTGTGGGCGCAGGATGCTGCTAGCCGGCTCTTCCAGTCTGTTTCCTGCTGCCACTCCCCAGGGCCGGGGTGTGCAGGCGCCCGTGGCCGTGACTCAGGGGCCGGGAACGTGTTGTGGAGCCAGCGCAGGGAAACCGGAGCTCCTGCTCCAGCCCTGTGCCCCACCCCACGACATCCTCCAGCCTCGGCTGAGCAGGCGTCTGCCGCTTCACTGCTCGTGTCTGCACCCACATGTCTGGACAGGATAGGGCAAATGCCTCTCGGGTAGCTCCAGCCCCTCTGCAGCGGCCAGAGGTGGGTGCTGCCCCGCTGCAGTCAGACGTGGGTTGCTCACGGGGGGAGGGCGAAGGTGTTGGAGCCAGGTGGGTGCACCCAACAGTGGCAGTTAATCCCATTCACCAGTGCAAGATATGCTTGCTGTTCATCCAGCAGCTGCTTTTGGCAGAGCTGGGGCCGGTGCCCGGCAGCTGCATTTCCCGGGACTAACGCACGTTGCTGTCTGTTTCTGACAGTGCTGCATCTGGTCCTGTTCTATGGGAATCGGCTGCAAAATCAACACCCGTGATCCCCTCCGTGCTCCAGGGACTCCGAGCGCTGGTGAGCTTGCGCCCCCAGCCCGCAGTGTCGGGATGTGCTCTAGTGGTGCCAGGGAGATGCAACACCTGGGTACAGGTTGGAGCAGCACGTCAAGCGGGGCCCGGCTGGGCTGTCAGCTCCTGCCTGGTGGCATTGCCCTGTCTTCTCAGTGCTCCTGCTGTGCCCCTTGCAGAGGGGCAGGAGGGAGGAGACTGCCTTGATTTCCTGCCCCATGCTGGTATTGGGGCAAGGGTTCCCTGGCCACCCTGGGGAGCAGCGTAGGCGATGGGTATCCTGTCCTGTGGGGGTGGTGAGCTCTCCCCTGGGTAAGAGAGGATCCTGCAGGTGGCCGCTGTACAGAAGCAGGAGCTCTGTTTTATGTCTGCCATCATAGTTTTCTCTTGTTGCTTTTCTCTTTTCCTGTCCCCAGAGCATGTGTGAGGTGCTGTCCCCGGGGTTAGCGGTGTCTGTGCTCAAAGCTATCTTCCAGGAGGTACACGTGCAGGTGAGCAATGTGATTTTCCATCCTCCTGTTCCCGCTCTCCAGGTGTCTGGGGATGGCCTGCCTGCCCTGAGGACTGAGTGCAGTCAGTGGCAGTGCAGTGTGGCACATCCTTCAGCAGCAGTACAGTGCTCCTGTGGAGCTTAGAGACAGTGCGTCTCACTGCAGAGCAAGAGGCAGACAACAGTTTGGCCCTTGTCCTCTCTTCTCTCAGCCCTGGGGGAGTTATTTCCTTTGCTCTGTTCTCCAGGCTATGTTTAAGTGCCCCCAGCCCCCAAATTCTCCTGCAATTTAAGATTGTTTATGCTGGCAGGGCCTTGGGCAGCGTGTGTGGTCCTGTTGTGACTGTGGTGGTGCATTCATGCAGTGATGGACACAGTCATGTTCAGGTGCCATTGCATAGGCATGTGCACGCTTTGCATGTGGTAAATGGGATCTGCGTGCCAGGAAGCAGCAGCTGAGCTGCTGGGCATCCTGCCCTCTTCTCAAGGGCATGCACTGCCCTTGGGTGGTGGGTATCAGTGCTGCCATGTGCGGAGGCTTGTTTTTAATCGCTCTGCTCCTCCCTCCAGTCCCTGCTGCAGCTGGACCGCCACACAGTCTACAGCATCATCACCAACTTCATGGGCACCAGGGAGGAAGGTGAGGGGGCAGATGCCAGAAGCACTCTGGGGTTGTCCAGGCTGGGAAAATGGCTCACTTTCACCTTCTCCGAGGGCTCTGTGGCTCTGCCTGGGGAGAGCTGGAAGGGCTGTGGGGCTAGGGAGGCCAGACTGGTTTCATGCCATGTTGGTGAGGTCTGGTGTCCTGCACCTGCTCATGCTCCTTCTTTCTGCAGAGCTGAAGGGCCTGGGTGCCGACTTCACCTTCGGCTTTATCCAGGTGATGGATGGGGAGAAGGATCCCCGCAACCTGCTGGTGGCCTTCCAGATCGTGCATGATCTCATTACCAAGAACTATGCCCTGGGTGAGCCTGTGCCTGCTGTGCGGAGCTGATCAGGGAACATGTCGCTTTTCTTTGAGCTGTTGGAGGGATGGCTCTTGGGTCTGACCAGGGCTGAGGTTATCCCTGACATGCTTTAGGAGCTGCAGAGCCAGCCTGCCATGGGTGCTAGGCATGGCTGCTGTGCCTCTTTTGCCCAGCATCTCTGCTCACTCCCTCTCTCCTCACCCTGCAGGTCCCTTTGTGGAGGAGCTGTTTGAAGTGACGTCCTGCTACTTCCCCATTGATTTTACTCCAGTGAGTGAGTCTGCCCTGTGCCACAGTCTATTCCTTCCGGTGTTTTCTCAGGGGGTCATGTCCCCTCCAGGGAATGGGAGGAGAGGGTGGGCAAGAGTCTTGGCTGGGCAGTGTTGAGCTGCGAGCTGTGGTACCCAGGCTGACAGGCTGGTGCCAAGCTGGCTGCAGTGACTGACATCGCTGCTGCCTTGCTGGAGATGAAGTGATGCGGCCTCGGCTGATGGCTGGTTTGGGAGGTTTCCTGACCGGTGACCTGCTCTCTGTGCTTCCCTTCCAGCCCCCCAATGACCCTCATGGCATCCAGAGAGAAGACCTGATCCTCAGCCTCCGGGCTGTACTGGCCTCCACGCCCCAATTTGCTGAGGTAGGAAGCTCTTAGGGGGTTCTTGAGCACCCCCCTGTTCCCTGAGCACATGCTGCATTTCATAGCGCTGCAGCTCCCGCTGTAGCTCTGTGGGATGGGAACAACTTGGACCAGGAGCCTGCACTAGGGCAGCCCTGTCTCCTGCTGGGGCTGGGCATGGGGAGGGTGCTGACACTCTGGGAAGGGGCTGCCTGTTGCAGGTATCCCTCCACCTCTGCTCTCCTGACAGAGGCTGAGCTTGCAGCCCTGCAGGGCCACAGACAAGGTGGTGCAAAGGTGGGCTGAGTCTAAGTGCCTCTCTCTGCAGTTCCTGCTCCCTCTGCTCATTGAGAAGATGGACTCAGACCTGCAAAGTGCAAAGCTTGACTCCCTGCAGACTCTGGTAAGGTGGAATCCCCTACTCCCTTCAGCCCACAGCTGGCCTGTGGCAGCGGCAGCCAGCCACCTC
>NW_009205055.1:8956-12223 GCF_000690835.1 Fulmarus glacialis
GCATGCAGTTCAGCATGACCCTGTCAGGATGGGCAGTGTCTCTGCTCTATGTCCTCCCAGTACTGGCTTCTCTCTCATGCTTTCTCCTGGCTCCCTCTTGCAGACTGCCTGCTGTGCCATCTACGGGCAGAAGGAGCTGCAGGAATTCCTCCCCAGCCTCTGGTCATCCCTGCGCAGGGAGGTGAGTACCACAGGGCCCCTTACAAATGCTCCACCACAGCTGGGCTCCTGCTGAGTAGGAGTTCATAGCCAGAGCAGGTGGGCCCCATATCCCCCAGCAGCCCCCACCTTGGACAGCCCCAGCTGGAAAGTCGGGGGACAGGCCAGCCCTATCAGCATGTCCCTGGGGCTTGGATGTGCCACACTGCGTGTGGGAAGCAAGGCGGGAGCCTGAGCCCTTCAGCCCGCGTTGGGAGTGTGAAGCCTGCAGTTGGGGTCAGCATGGAGCTTAGCTCATCCTACGGCCTCTCCTGCAGGTGTTCCAGACAGCAAGCGAAAAGGTCGAGGCAGAGTGCCTGGCTGCGCTGCATGCCCTCTCAGCCTGCCTCTCCTGCTCTGTGCTCAGCTCTGACACCGAGGACCTGCTGGATTCCTTCCTCAGCAGCATCCTGCAAGGTAGCTAGCAGAGAGAACTACCCTGCCCCAAGCAGCCAGGCCTGCAAGCATCCTCCTAGCTAGAGATCTGCCCTCCTGTTCTCTTTGAAGCGTCTTTCTTCTCTTTCTAGCTCTCACAGCCACTGTCGGTTTCTCCAAGGCTGCAGGAAGGGAGGAGAAGGGGGCGCAGTAGGAAATGCCTGTTGGATTGAGTTGCTTTCCTCTCTGCTGGGATTGGGGCGTCCAAGGCTGGGCTGTGCGCTTGGAGCTGGGGGAAGCAGCTCTGTTAGGGAGGCTGTGCGGCAGCTCAGAGCTGCTCCCCGGCAGCACGTCCCAGCCCAGATATCAGCTGCATCCCCGCACACAAGGCAGAGAAGCTCTGCCGGTGCAGCTGACGCCGCCCAGCCTATCTCAGATTGCAGGCACCATCTGTGTGAGCCCGACATGAAGCTGGTGTGGCCAAGTGCCAAACTCCTGCAGGCAGCAGCGGGTGCCTCCCTCCGCACCTACCACCGTGTCACCCGCAGCGTCCTGCCCCTGCTGCTGGAGCAGTACACCAAGCACCCGCAGGTGAGGGGCACCCCGGGCTCTGTGGTCACAGACAGCAGGGCTGAGTGCACCCGCTGGCTCTGCAGGGCTTGGTGGGAGCAGGGTGTCAAAGTGGATGTCCTTCCCTGGCTGTGGGCAACCTCTGCCCTCGCAGCATTGGGCTGAGGCGTAGCTGTGTCCCAGCAGTGATGGTGATCTGGGTTACACTTTTGTGTCCCTGCAGAGTAGCCAGAGGAGGACAATCTTGGAAATGTTGCTGGGCTTCCTGGAGTTGCAGCAGAAGTGGGGACATGTGGAAGAAGGTAAGGCTGGCTGGTCCCTCTGGAGGCACCAGTGTCCCCAGGGGGCTGCTGGCTCTGACCTCACCTTCCCATGTGCTGACAGAGGAGGAAAGCTCACTGACCTGGGTGGCTGCATGTGCAGCCCCCTGCCATCAGGGACCCTGCATGGTCAACTGGCAGGACCCAGAAAGGGTCTGTCAGGTGCCATGGTGGTGGCTGTGCGGTGATAGCCAGACACAGGCAGTGACTCCATGCCTCTCTCTCCAGATGAGAGCACTCTGCTGTCACTCCGAGCCCCGGTTTGCTCTGTGGTGTTCTCAGCACTGACGGATCCCAGCGTGCAGCTGCAGCTGGTCGGGATTAGGGCACTGACTATCCTGGGCTCCCTGCAAGGTTGGTGCCTTGTTTTCCTTGGTGAGGCAGAGGGAAGTGTCACCCTGTTCTGGGAGACACAGTGCCACGTGGCTGCTGGGATGTCCTTGCCTGCTGCCTGTAGGTGCACAGGAGCAGCAGCAGCACTTCCTGCCCAGACCATGAGCTCGAGGGACACGTGGTCTCTCTCCTGCCTGTTTGTGCTGGGCACCTTGTATCTCTGGCATTTGGCATGCTGCTGCGTTGCTGCTAGCCTGGGCGAGGGGGAAGGATGCTGGCCAGAACACCAGCATCCTTGCCTTTGGCCGAGGGCAGGATTCCTCTATGGCTCTTGTTGCAGGCTTCCTGTCTCCCTCTGACCTGGAGCTGGTTGTGGATCACCTCATCCGTCTCGCTTTGCATGAGGAGGATTCCCAGAGCAGGTGAGGAGCAGGCTGGCGCCACTGCAGTCACCCACGCTCTGGGGAGAGGAACAAAGCCTGGCTTTGCTGCAGAGACAGGCTGTAGTCTGGGGGAAAGCACAGGAACTGTCTGAACTAAAAGGCCATGTGGGTGTAAGAGCAAAAGGATAAACCAGGTGATTTCTGGGCTGGAAATTAGAAAGTCTAGGCCTGTCGAAGTAGGGGGCTCTGCTCTGCCTGCCAGTAGGGTGAAAAAGGCGGATTGCTGAGAAATAGGTTTCTGGAGGCATCTTCTGGCCCAGATCTTGGCAGCTCATGTAAAAGCAGCCCAGGGTTTGCAGTGCTCACATCACCCCTCCTGCTCTCTTCCCCCTGGCAGCGAAGCAGCAATGGAGGCAGCCGGATCTCTGGCCCCCATCTACCCAAAGGTTTTCTCTGGACGCATGGTACCCAGGCTTGAAGAGGAGCTGCAGTCAGGTAGGGCTGACGGCTTTGGGAAGGGAGTCATGTCTGGTGTTGGGGTGAAGCCTGTCCCATCCCCGTTTGGCTCCTACCAGGTAGCAGGGCTGTGCCACATGGCGTAGGTCGGTGGCTCTCCTTGGGGGATTCCCGGCACAGGCACTGTGGTGCTGGCACAGGGAAGGCCCCGCCTGGTGCTGGCAACCAGCCTGTGTGGCCGGGATCACCTGGGCGGTGGGGAGCTGCCCAGCCACAGAGCAGGCAGAGTGCCTTGGGCCTGGCACGGGCTAGTCTGCTGTGCTGCTTCACCCCATCCACCCTGGCAGGGTCTGGGCCCTGAATGCCCTTGGGTGAGGGGGGCCTGAGGTAACCCCAACACCCCTCTGAGGTGTGTTTCCTCTTCAGAGCGGGAGGGAGAGAGCCCCCGCGACCACCGCTCCCTAAAAAAAGCCCCTGCCTGCGGGCCCTGCCGGCCTGGTCCAGGCACACCAGCATCGTGAGGGAGACTGTCCCTGTCCTGCTGCAGCATCTCCGGAAGGTGCAGAAAGGTAACACAGCTCACGACAAGCAGCTCCACGGAGCACATCAGGGCAGGAGCTGCCTCCGTTACC
>NW_009205055.1:12358-14193 GCF_000690835.1 Fulmarus glacialis
GTGGAGGGGGCATAGGGAGGGCTGCATTGCACTGGGATCCCAGTGAAGATTGGGGGGTGGGTCCTGCGGCTGTTTGATATGACGATGACTGTGCCCTGCAGGGAGCGAGGCCGGGAATGCCCAGGACGTGGTCTCTGTGTGCCAGAGCCTGCACCGTGTGGCCCTGCAGTGCCAGCGGGACCCGGAGGGCTGCTGGTACTACCACCAGACAGTGGTGCCCTGCCTGCTGGCCATGGCTGTGCAGGCTGCCATGCAAGGTAGGTGCGGGGCTGGGGCGGGAGAGGGGAGAGCAGGCGGTTCCCCGGGCTCTCTGGGGTCCCTGATCCTGCAGCCAGCGCTGCTGCTGCCGCCATCCGGCAACCGCGGGCACTGCGGGCCCCCCCACTAGAGGCAGAGCAGCCCTGCCCCACGGCAGGTGTGGGTCAGGGGGCTGTGCCTGCCTCCTCCCTCCGAGCAACAAGCTCCAGCGAGTCCCTTTCCTCCCGCTGCCTACAGAGAGCACCCACCTGCTGCTGGGCAAGGCACTGCTGAAGGAAGAGGTGCTGGCTGCCATGGTCCCAGTCATCAGCGGTGCCACCACTCACCTGAGCCCTGAGTGAGTGATGCTGGGGTGGGACGGGCACTCTATCATGGGGAGGGGGCAGGCCGCATCCCCTCTGCTGCTGTCTGTACATGCAGACCCTGCACCTCTTGGGAGGTACCCAGGAGCTCTCTGGTGACCCTCCCAGAGCAGCACGCTGCGACGTCTCCGTTCTCCTAGGCTGGCTGCCCAGAGTGTGTCTCACGTGGTGCCCCTCTTCCTGGAGGGAGAGGTCTCCTTCCTGCCTCAGAACAGTTTTCCCTGCTCCTTCCAGCCCTTCGAGGTGTGTTGGGTGCTTGGGGCTGGGGTGCTGGAACAGGGGCAAGGAATGAGGATGTCTGCACAGGCTGGCAGCAAGGACCGTGCTGACATGGGCGCTGTTATTCCCCCTCAGGATGGGGAGTGCTTGGAGGCACAGAGACGCCTGGTCGTCCTCCTCATGGCCTTCGTCTGCTCCTTGCCCCGCGATGTAAGTTGGTGGGGAGCAGGGTGGAGAAGGGGCCCTGACCAAGCACTCTCCTGCCTGGGTCCACAGCAAACTCCATGGGCAGAAGGGAGCGACTGTGGCCCCAGGCTGTAACACGCTCTTTATCTCTTCCAGGTGGCAATTCCTCAACAGGAGCGGCTAGGGGAGTTGCTGGCGTGGAGCTCCTCTCGCAACTGCCCCTCCACAGCCACCACAGCTGCCAAGTGCTTTGCAGGGCTGGTGAACAAGCACCCGGCGGGTAAGGGGGCTGGGCAGGACGCCGTGGGTCCCTGCCCACTGCTGGCAGGGGAATGGCTCAGCCTGTCCCTTCTGTATCCCCAGGGCAGCAGCTGGATGAAATCCTGCAGCTTGCAGTGAACAGGATGGAGCCTGGCCTTGTGGAGGGGCCCTGCCGAACGCAGGCGCTCACCCTGCTGCTCTGGGTAAGGCCCGCCCTGGATGCGGGAGCAGGGGAGAGCCAGGGGGGCCGGCCTGGCGCTGACTCTGCTCTGCCTGCACAGGTGACCAAAGCCCTAGTGCTGCGCTACCACCCCCTGAGCTCCCAGCTGACGGACAAGGTAAGCGGCGGTGGGCCTGGGCGCTGTCCGAGCAGCCTGACGGATCCCCCCGCGGCAAAAAAAACCCCCAGCAGCAGGGCGCCCTGCCTCAGGGCTCTCTCCCTCGCAGCTGCTGGGCCTGCTGGGTGATGCGGAGCTGGGCCCCGCCGTGGCTGGCGGCTTCTCCCTGCTCATGGCTGAGTCCCCGGACGTGCTGCACAAGGGCTGCCAC
>NW_009205055.1:14621-17449 GCF_000690835.1 Fulmarus glacialis
GCAGCTCTCCACGCTGGGCTGCCTCCAACCGCTGCTGCTCGAAGCTCCCCAGATCATGAGCCTGCACGTCGACACACTGGTCACCAAGTTCCTCAGCCTCACCTCCAGTCCCACCATGGTGCGTGTGCCCCCTCCTTCCACCCTCACACCCCTCTCCTCCACCCCTGCCCCTTCCGCTGCCCTCGCCCCGTCTGTCTGTTCCAGGCTGTCCGAATTGCCGCCCTGCGCTGTGCCCATGCACTTACCAGCCTGCCCACAACAGTGGTAAGTGCCCTGCGTCGTCCGTCTGCCTGCCTCTGCATATAGAGGGGCAAGGGTGTCCCAAACCTCCTCCTGGGAGTCAGCCAGCACCCAGGTCTCTTACCAAGAGCCCTTTCTGTCCTAAAGCTGCTCCCGTACAAGGCCCGAGTTATCCGGGCACTGGCCAAGCCTTTGGATGATAAGAAGAGGCTGGTGCGGAAGGAAGCGGTGGCAGCACGGGGGGAATGGTGAGTGCATGTGGCTGGAGCTGCTGGGGCGCTGGCTTGTTGGGGACATGGCTGATGGCACCATCTCTGCCCCCACAGGTTCCTGCTGGGGAGCCCGGGCAGGTGAGCGCCCTGCGTTCCCTCCCTGTGCTGACCGACAATCTGACCGGGCCCCCGCTAACCCGCCAAGCCATCCAATGATGCCACGGACCCCCCTCGGAGCCCAGTAATGCCCCGAGTGCCGGGGCTGGAGCATGGGGGCCGGCAGACAGCACCCCTCTGCAGCACCTTCCTGGCACCCCCGCCCTCTCTTCCCGGCACCTGCAGGAGGGAAGGAGCTGTGCCGCTCGTGGCTTGTCCAGCCTCTGCTGCAGCCAGGGGCAGTGGTGGGCAGAAACCGCATGGACAGAATCGCCACGTGTGAGTGCAGAGGGCAGGCCTGTGCACGCGCGTGCGGTGTGTGGCAACCCACATGCCAGAGGAATAAATATATCTGTTTTTGGTAATGCTGCAGTGGGTCTCTGTGCAGCCCAGGCTGCGACTCCAGTGCCCTTCCACATTTTGAGCAGCTAAAGGTGCTACTGGTTACAGGCCCTTAATCCTCTTTCCACGCTGGGGAATCATGGGTGTCCCTCTCCTCCCCTGCCCCCAGAAGTCTGCACCGCCCATCAGGGAAAAGAGCCAGACTCCCTTAAAAAAAAAAAAAAACATTTATTGGATGGTCTTAAAAAGGCTCCCTGGGGAGTGCTTGGGGAGCAGGGGTGCCATCCTCTGTGCCCAGCCCTGCCCGAGAGCTGAGCTGAGCCGCGTGCTGGCCTGTTCCTGTGCTAGCGGGGAGCAGCAGCTCTGCCGCCTTTCCCCCGGGGCTGGAGCCGAGAGAGCAGGCGTCCAGGCACTGACACTGTCCAAGCGGTTTCCCGTGGCTCTGGCTCCAGTCAGCAGTGTGTGCCAGCACCCCCTTTCCACCAGGCGCTTGAGCCAAAGGGAGCCGCGGTGGCAGAGTGGGTCCCCTGTGCGCTCCCCTGCCTGCGGGGAGGACGTCTGCAGCACCTGGGCCTCAGATGGCCAGGAGCGGCGTGCGCTGCTCAGTCACACAGGGAGGCAGGTCCCAGCTCAGGCCCGTCCCGTGGGGCAGGTGAGGAGAGGGCAGCAGGACACGGGTGAGCCAGTGCCTGTGGGGAGAGGAGTGAGGCCACAGCAAAAAGCTGAAGTCTCAGTGCTTCTCAGCTCTGCAGAGCCAAGGCAGGGCTGTGAGCCCGTGTCCCCGAGGTGCCAGCCGGTCCCCCCGGCCTGCCACAATGGCTGAGCTCCTCAGCCAGGACTCTCTCGGCAAAGGGGTGCTGGGTAGGCCAGAGCTTGCCACCGGGCAGGGCTGAGGAGCCACAAGGCAGCTCATGCCTGAGTCCTCTCTGCCTTGCAAAGCCCAGAGCAGCCCACAGCATGGGATGCTCGCTGTCCTGCTCTGCCCCAGCTGCCCAAGGAGAGCACCAGTGTCCCAGCACCCCCACCGCTGCTGAGCCACCACCTTCCCAGGCAGGGGCTTCCCTGGGGCTTTACCTTGGCATGTCCACGCCCAAGAACACCTTCCAGTTATCCCAGCTGCCATAACTGTAGGGGTTCCTGAAGACCTGCAGGCCGGGGAGACACACATCGCATCCGGCTCTGCCCCGGCCAGCCTTCCTGCTCTGCAGGCTGCGCTCACCTTGCCCTTCTTCTGCAGTCTCTGCCTCTCCTTCTTGTTGATGTGCCGCTCGATGCTGGTTTCCCCACGGGTGATGAGGGCGGCGTGCCACAGCGTGAGGGCACCCAGGGCCAACGCAACTGAGCTAGGGACAGCAAGGGACAACACAGGTTGCAAACAGGTCTCCCTTCCCTGGTGCCGCAGCTGTGGGGGGCTGAGGCTGCCTCCCTGCACCCACAACTGCGTAGGTGGGTGGGGTGGGCTGGTCTAATCCCCTGTGACAGAGCACCGAAATCTCTCCCCTGTGGCCCAAGAGCTGACAGGGCAGGGACATCTGTGCTAGAGCAAGCCAGCCCAGCCCCGGGGAGGCAGAGGGTGAGCAATGTCACAGGTCAGAGGACTGCACGCTGCTTCCCCCAGCACCCTCGCTCCCAGCCCCTGGGACCCGTTACCTGCACAGGACCCAGAGGTAGACCACGCTCTTGTGGAAAGCTCGCTGGTGGAAGGAGAAGGTGGGCGGTGGGGTCTGGTAATATGTCTGAAAAAGGACCAGAGGGGGATAGGATTACCCAAGCTGCTTTATAGCTTGAAGCCAGACAGGGGGGACTGCTGCACCCCTCACTGATGCAGAACTCGGACAGCCAGGAAGGACTGGGGCTAGACAACACCAAACAGCCATG
>NW_009205055.1:17758-19134 GCF_000690835.1 Fulmarus glacialis
CAGCGTGCTGTAAGAAAGCTGGGTGCTAAGAACCGACACAACAGCCAGGGTGATGGGGAGGCAGGAGACAGACAGACACCTGAGAGCCGGCACACAGGTGAGAAGCAGTGGGCTGGAGGTAAGGGGGCGGGGAGCAGCCGTGGTCAGGACACCACACCACACCGCAGCTGATGCTCAGGGCGAGATGTGTACGTGCTGCTGCAGCTTCCCCAGGAGAGCAGGGCCTGAGCAGCACATGCCAAGCAGCTGCCACCAGCTAAAGCTCCTGGAAGCTGAGTGCACAGCGAAGCAGACCCCAAGCTGCTGGAGGCAGTGACCGTAGCAGACCTGCCCAGCCAGCCCCAGCTCTGACACAAGAGACGAGCATGGGGCTGTTTCTGGCTGTGGGGTGCTCCTTGAGAGCAGGGCCCCAAGCAGGACCCAGCCTGCAGGGCAGCTCTGCTCCACACTGCCTGGAGCAGCTGGGGGGCAGGGATGTCCCACCTGGTTGGCAGCCACCTGCAGTCTCTCCTTGTCAAGCAGTTTCATTCTCTAGGGGGATGGAAAACAGGGCACCAGTTACGTGTCTCAGAGGAGGGGGCCCTTCCCCCTCACCCCCCCACAGGACCAGGGCAGTGAGAAGGGGGAAGGGAGAGGGGAAGCAAAGTCACTACGAGGCCAGGCCTGGCCCAGCCTTGTTCTGCAAGCGCAGCCTGGGGAGCCCAGGCAGCCTCAGTGCACGGCAGGGCAAGGGCCAGGGCCTGCCTGCTCACCTCGATGGCTGCGTAGGCGTCCCGGAACATCTCCCAGCCGCTGATGCTGCAGTAGATGCAGCCCATGGTCATGAACAAGCAGAAGGAGAAGAAGTAGCGGTGGTTGTAGTGTCCCACGCAGTTGTTTAGCCAGGCTGCCTCTGGGGTTAAAGGTGTGTAACCGTGATGGGTCATGGGTCCAAACCCACCCCAGGAACCAGGCCGGTTCTTCTGGGCCCGGCCCACAGCACCCTTCCCTGTGCTGGCTGACTCGGGAGAAATAGGGCAGGGAGAGAAGAGGGAAGCAGGGCCAGCTCCTCCCTGGAGGGTGGGTGCTGTGAGTTAGTACTGCAGAAGGATACGGCAGTGGTGGTCCATCTTCAGCACGCACCTGGGAGGGAGGAGAGCAGCACCAGTGTGAGTGCCAGCACAAGCACCGTGTTTGGGAGGGGGCAGGCAGACCCTCCAGCCCTGCGTGCTTTGCTAGAGACGAGGCAAGAAGCCAGCAGAGCAGAGGGGAGGGGAATGGGCCCTGGTCTTGCAGCGTGGCGGGGGGCAAGGAGAGGGGTCCCGGAGGCTGCCCTGAGTACTGTGGTGGGCAGAGGGAGGGAGCCCTACCTGTTGCAGATGCTGCAGTGGTGGGTG
>NW_009205055.1:19647-20264 GCF_000690835.1 Fulmarus glacialis
GCCATGTAGTAGTGGAAGACGATCATGATGAGGTTCCAGTGTCCGTAGGCGAGGTGCCAGCAGATCCAGGCAGGTGTGTAGGTCTGCAGGATGAGGGGCAGCAGGCAGATGTACACAATGGCCACGATGGAGCTCGTCAGCCCGATCACCAGTGCCACAAACACCTACGGGGAAAGGGGCCTGGGTTATCGGAGTGGGCAGCACCTGCCCCTCACTGCCTGGGGAGAGGCACAGGCAGGATACAGCTACAGGAAACCAATCTGAACCACACACTGAGGTCCCCACTCTCTTCCTGCCTAGAGCGCAGGCAGCCCTGAGACTTAGTTGAGGAGTTATTTGCCCCAGCAGCAGGCTTGCCCCAGCCCCAGCGCTGGGTGCCCCCCTGCCTGGTGAGGGTACTCACCACGCCAAACCACCGGGTAACGTGGTCCACCAGCCAGTAGACGGGCTCGAAGAGGGAATCAAGCACCACGTCGCCGTTGGTGAAGGAGTTGTAGAGCAGGGAGCGGAGGCAGAGGTGCCCGTACTGCCACAGCTGCTCCACCTGCCGCACCAGCTTAAAACGCCGCCGCCGGCCCAGCCGCAGGCACTTGAGGAGCAGGCGCATCACCGCCGCA
>NW_009205055.1:20368-21291 GCF_000690835.1 Fulmarus glacialis
TCTCCCCTCCCGGACGTGCTGATGCCGGTCGTGCAGCTCCCGGCACCGACTCTGCCAGACGCACAGCAGGGCAGGGGCCTCTCCTTCGCCCTGCACAAGGATGCAGAGCAGGGGGAGCTGAGCCCAGACTCCCGGAGGCTGTAGACCACTGTTGCTGGGACAGCTCTCTGCATGGAGCGGGGGGCATAGGCCCCTCGGCATCTGGGCTCAGATGGTCTCTGGTCCCGTCTCATCTTTCCTGGCGGGGAGGGAGCCGGGGGAGCGACATGGAGAGTCTGACTCAGAGGAAACCAGAGAAGGCATGAGAATGCAGGATGCAGGGCCAGTTCCAGGGAGGATCCCAGGCCCAGCCCTTCCCAACAGGTTCAGGAACAGGGGAACCCACACAAGATGTATGTGGAGGAGCCGGGCCAGGACTACCCCTCCTCCCCTAGTCCCTCTCCTCACCCCCAAAAAGCAGGGCCTGGATGCTACTTCCCTTCACCTCAACTTCTGGACCAAGCCACAGAGGCCACCCTGCACCTTTCCCAACCTCACAGCCCAACTCCAAAAGTCCCAACACTTTTCCCCTTTCCCTCCCCTGGATCCACCTTGGACAACGCCATGTGCCAGCAAAGGAGCGGCCCAGGGGCAGCCTCAGGCCGAGGCGATGCTGTGAAGTGCTTCCCTGCCCGCTGAGCCCCTCGTCCCACCTGAGACCCATGCTGGGAGCGAGGAGGAACCCGAGCCGGCCCAACAGCCGGGAAAATGATCTGCAGGGTTAGGGCCACCAGGCCTCCATGCAGGCAGGGCACATCAATATTAAGCAGCGAGGCTGCCCCGGGGTCCTGCCAAGGCATGTTCTGAGCCTCGCCTCGGCATGGTGCCAGGTGATGCTGCCACGCTGCAGAGCCTGTCCAGCAGGGACCGGCTCCCCGTGCTGC
>NW_009205055.1:21385-22117 GCF_000690835.1 Fulmarus glacialis
CCGGGGGCTCCCCTCTGCCCTGCCGGACAAGCCGGGGCTGACCCCAAGGCTAGGAGCAGCTGGACATGAGGACACCAGACCCACCAGCCCGCCCCAGGTCACAGGGGTCCTGTGTCCTGCCCAGGTTTCCTGTACCCTGGTAAGGGAGAGGTGGGATATGTAAACCCCAGTGCCACCCCCTTCCCCACATTTCCCTTGACTCTGCCAAGAGCTTTCCTCTGAAACACATCAGATGCAAAGGGGAGCAACAACTTCCTGCTGTGCAGCCTTTGGGTGGCACCTGTCCCTGTGTTTTCAGTGTCATAAGAGACAAAATGCTGCAGCCAGCAACAGGTCTTGGGGTCAGCCCTCCCCTCACAGCACCTCCCTGCCCCTCAGAGAGGTTTCCTCACCTATAACAGCTGGCAGCTGCTGAGCAGGCAGCCCGCCTGCCCCCAGGCAGGACCTCCCTCCCCAGGGCAGCCCCTCCCTCGGTCCCCAGGCCCCTGCCTGCGGAGCCACAGGCATGAAGCTCCAGCAGAGCCACGCACCCTCCCTGGCCCAGTCAGGCACTGGGGCTCCAGCTCTCGCCCTGCCCATGGCCCTCCCCACATCCCAGGGGGGCACTGGGGTGGGACAGCAACCACCAGCACAGCCAAGACCGCAGACAACATCGCAGCCTGGGGTGGGGAGGGGGGAACCTTAGATTTGGCCCTCCCCCAGGCACAGCCAGGGCCCCGCTCCTGCCGGGTC
>NW_009205056.1:0-262 GCF_000690835.1 Fulmarus glacialis
TGCTGGTTCCTGGAAAAAGACGTGCCTGGCACCCTTTCAGCAGAAACCCGATCCCCATGCAGGCTTGGCACAACAGCTGAATAACATGGCAATAACTCTTTCAGCAGCATTTCAACCCATAAATAGGGCTTCCCGAGCGACTCCTTGAAGTAAGGCAAGGAGGATACAATGATTTTTAGAAAAAGCAAAAAATAAAGCCAGCGTGCGTGAAAAGTAAGTACAAGGAGGCAGCCGGGTTCGGAGCAGATCAAAGGAGATCGTG
>NW_009205056.1:485-2188 GCF_000690835.1 Fulmarus glacialis
GATGCTGAGCGTGGTTTGGTTAATATGAGCGCAGGATTGCCTCAAAAGGAAAGAAATGCTCTTGAATTTTTTAATGTCTTGGCCCTATTTTATATCAGTCCTGTGGAGGTAGGGTAAGAGCCTTCCTGAAGGCGAGGGCCCTTCCTAACCCCGGTGAGGACACAGAGACACATCATTTTAGCTTTTCACCACCTGTTTGGAAAGCTCCCATAACCGAGTGCTCTGGGACTGGATGGTTTTTACAGGCATGTACCCCGGGAGCTGCTTATTTGCATTATGCATGGACCAGGGCCTAAAATAATCTGCAGTGACGCACATTTTTCGCTGTGATTTTTTTTTTCCCCTTTTTTTTTTTCTTTTCCAGGACTCCATTTTTCTGAACGTGCCGTGACTTTTGAGGACCACGCATGGTTAACCAGCCCCAGGGCTCCCGAGTCCCTGAATCAGCACGTCCGCCTGCAGACACCGAGCGGAGGGGGAGCGCTCCCCCCGGCCGTGACATGGCCATGGCGGGGAGAAGTGCCCTTCTGCTCTGCCCTGGCTTTCATCTGCAAAGCGTGTAGCTGCAAGTGCCGCATGTTTACAAATGCAGGCATTGCAAGATCCCTTGAACTGTGTCCTAGTACAAAAGAGGCTTTGAAACAAGAAACACGTTGTCATGGCATGTTCCAGGCCAGCAGCACCAGACTGAACCAGATAATTGCTGTTTCTGCTTTAGCTGCTTCATCGTGGAAAAAGCAGCAGGTATTGAGCAAGTCTTTTCTCCCTTAGACATTCGGTGCGATGCTCAGGATGGAGGGAAAGGGTTGGGATTGCCCGGGCAGACGGGCAGAGGCGGGATGAGCCCAGCCGGCGCTGTGTACCGCTCCCGAACTCCGCAGGGCTGGAGGCGAAATTACTCTGCTGGGTTCAGGTTGCGTAACCGTGGCCAGTGGAGCCGGTGGTATTGCCCCTCGCTATGCGACACGGCGTATTCACGTTCTGTAACCCTGACTCGTGGCATGCTGCCGGAGCCAGGAGATGCGGTTCTCCCAGCCATGCTCCAGACCTTTCCCACCGCCCTTCTCCGGGCACTTCATGGCACTCGAGAAATATCCAAATACCTCTCGAGGGCAGCCAGCCAGGTAAAAACTGCTAATTGGCCCCTACGTCGAATAGGTCCGTTACCGCCCCTGGGCTCGATGGCCGGGCAAGCAGTACCTTTGCACCGGGCGCGATGGAGGGGGTGCCTGCGCTCTCGTGCCCACACTCCCAGGGCACTGCACTCCCGTGCTGGGGTTTTAAGAAATAGAGGGTTATATTTCTACCTGGCATTTTAAGAAATAATTTATTTCTTATACATTTCTCTTTCTCCCAGGTGTGTTTTTGCTCCGGGCACGTCACTCCGTGGAGTCAGCTATTGCCATTACGCCCCGTGCCTTTTTCCTAGCTGCCACTGAAAATGGCAAGAGAGTAAAGCTCTGGCTGGGAAGGGCTTTTCACTGCAGGTGCCTCATTAAAAACTGCAGAACTGGGGAAGGCTGGGTAACACCACACAGCTGAGGGAAAACACAGGAGTTTGGGACTAGTTTGCAAGAAGCAATGCTGAGGAATGCCCAAAAATCACAAGGCAGATCCCCTGTCTCCTCTTGCGCATGCTGCTGCCCTCAGGAAAATGGGACCTGGATGGGGTCTGTCCCGGGCTGGCGGCTCCCGGCCTCCCC
>NW_009205057.1:0-344 GCF_000690835.1 Fulmarus glacialis
GTGTCCCTGTTTCGCCATCTGCTGGCGTCCGCGTAAGGATGCGTGCGATGTGAGGGTGCTTAGCTTCATTTCATCTCTCCTCTCTCTGGCACTAAAATCACCGCAGGGCACTGCGAAAACCGGGAAGGGAAAGGCACAGAGACACACACCTGGCCAATTAGCGCTGATGAAGGGAACCCCGTCAACCGTGCTAATTAACAGGGACACGCGGGAGTGGGAACGTGTCCATCGCAGCGTGGTTAGCCGATGGGGGACTTCCTGAGCTGGGGTGGTGAGAAAAGGGAGGCCAAGAGGAACAGAGCCCGAATCACAGCAAGGAGGGTGACAAGACTGAGCCACCGGCA
>NW_009205057.1:416-1131 GCF_000690835.1 Fulmarus glacialis
GCTGGTGAGGGGAGGGGGGGGTTTCTTTCTCCTCCAGCCATGGGGGGGACTGGGGGACTCTGTGGCTGGAGTGGGACCGGGGGTTACAGCCCGTGTGCCTGGTGCCGGCTGCTGGGGGGGTGAGTGGCTGTATCGCCCCCCAAAACCAGGTGTGCGTGGGGGTGTCCGTGTGTAGCCACCGGCAAACTTTGAGGTGGCCCAGCTGGCAAGCAGAGGGGGGGGCCTTGGGTCCAGGCTGGGGTATCAGGCGGGTGAGGGTCCATGCTGGGATGCTCCGAACATCCCTCAACAGCCAGAAGGAGCATCTTCCTTCACCGTGGTCCCCTCCTGCAGCTGCTTCGCTCTGCTTCTCCTCCTCCAGCTCCTTCTTTCCCCCCACGTTGAGAGCAGCTCCGTGTCTCTTCCCCCCACTCCTGCTGTCCCTTGTCACCCTCCCAGGTACATCCATGGCATGGGACCAGGGGAGCCCTGGGCTTCTCTGAGGGCAGTTGAGCTGGAAGCCCTTGGTGGTGCAGGAACAGGTCACAGCGGGGCTGGAGCTCCCGTTGCTCTTTCCCCAGGGATTGTTCCCACCTCACTGGGTGGGAGATGCTGCGGGCAGTGATGGCCCCATGTCACCAGCTTGTGGGGCCCTTGTTCACAGCAGTCACTTTTTTCAGCCAGTTGACCTTGAAAATCAAACCAAAACAACAACAGCAAAAAAAAAAAAAAAAAA
>NW_009205057.1:1197-1531 GCF_000690835.1 Fulmarus glacialis
CTGGTGAGGGCTCGGTGGGGAGCTGGCATCCTGCCCGCTGACGTGTTCCTTGGCATCAGGCTGCGGTCACAGGCCGAGTCCCATCAGGCAGCTCCTCCAGCCGTGACCTCACCCAGCAAAGAGTGGGGGGAAAAAAAATCACCGAAAAAGCCGAGTTTTCACTGCAGTCCCTCTCATCCGCTCCTTCGGCGTCCCCAAAGGCAGTCGGGAGGTCGCCCCGGGTCTGACACAGACACTGGGAGCTGCAGGGTTAAGTGGGGCTTTGTGCGTTCCCAGCTGGATTTTGAGCCTGCCCTGAGCAGAGGAAATTCTGGGGGAGCCGGCGGCAGCGGGG
>NW_009205057.1:1561-1843 GCF_000690835.1 Fulmarus glacialis
ATGCTGTCAAAAAGAAATCTTGGTGCTTGGGATAGAAAAGATCTAAAAGGGACTTGCTGGGGCAGCGGGTGCAAACGGACCAGGCGAGGAGAGCGGGTGTCTGTAGCAGGGGTGTGCGGTGGGAAAGCCCTTCCCGCAGCCCGCGCCGCCCGGCTCCCCGCCAGCCCCTCGCCATCACATCCCCTGGGATTTTATTTCCCCCGATGCAGCCGGCTTCTCTCACAGCCTCACATTCCCTGGTGGGAACAAGAGGCATTTCACCATCCTCTGCGTCCCTTCCTG
>NW_009205057.1:1915-2519 GCF_000690835.1 Fulmarus glacialis
AGATGGAATAAAATTTGCCTTTTGCTGGCTGAAACCTTGTGACTGCGGTGAAGGAGAGGGTGGAGGGAGTGCACTGCCTGCCCTTTGCCGGCCCCGCTGGGGCTTGGTGGCTGCCAAGAGCTCATCCATCACGCAGAGGAGCAGGACCAGCCCTCAGCCGCTCTCCGGGCTGCAGGCAAAATAGGACGTGGTGGGATTTTGCCCTTTTGCATCCTGCGTGACCTCGTGGTGGCCTCAGCCATGCAGCGGCATGAGGTGCTTGGAGCCCGCTCTGTCTGTCTGTCCGTCCTCCCCCGCGGGGCAGAGCCGGCAGAGCCCTTGCCCCAGCCGTGCCGGAGGAGCTCGGCCCCGGGGAGCCGATGGCATCTGCAGCCAAGACCTGAAGTCATGGAGCCGGGGAGAGGGGAGGGCAGGGGAAGGAGAGGGATGCCAGGCGGGACGAAGGCAAACCGGGCAGAGGGGGGAGGTGCTGTGGGCGCTGCTGTTGGGCCACGGTGCAGCTGGAGGGGCTCAGCTCCAAGGGGACACTGCTGTCCCCCTCAGGAACCCGCACGCTCCGCTGGAACTGGATGCTGTGGGTGGGACCTGCCAGGGTCACTGTCAC
>NW_009205057.1:2602-2891 GCF_000690835.1 Fulmarus glacialis
GGTGGACGCGCCCAGGGTCACTGCCCCAGAGCTGCTGGTGGAGGAGCCAGCCCATGCACTTGGCCCCGGGCCCCAGCCTCTGCAGTCAGGAACACCCCTCCACTCCCCTGGAGCCCAGTGCTGGCCCCCCCAAACCCATCCCAGGGAGTTCCTGGGGGCACACAGCCGGGCAGGGCTAATTCCCTCGGGGATGCACCCGACCCACATCGGTCCCCAGGGAGTTTGGGCAGAGGCAGTGCTTGAGGAAACCCCCAGCCAAAAAAAAAAAGAGAAGAAAAGCCACTCGTGG
>NW_009205058.1:0-204 GCF_000690835.1 Fulmarus glacialis
TTTTTGCAGTCTGCTGTGCTCTGCAGTGACTAGTGGTATTTTGCCTGGGAGATTTGTTATTAAAACACTGACCTTGAGCTTAATCTGGTATTTGAGCTTTGTACTGAAGCCATTACTGTACTTCAGGTACCACCTTGTGGAGACAATTAACAATTATACTTCTTCCTCTCAGAGGTTTTTTATGGCAGAAATACAGAATGGGCA
>NW_009205058.1:602-1748 GCF_000690835.1 Fulmarus glacialis
GGCCCTGGGGTTCCTCCAGCCCCTGCAACAGGCACTGCAGCTGAACTACAGAACCAACCCATGCTGGTATTAGTCACCCCTATACACAAGAAGAAACACACAAGAAAATTAGCTCATTTAGTAAGGGATGATAAAAAAGCAGGGCCATCACGAGAAGAGGAGGAAGAGGAAGAACTCATAAATGAGACGGTAATCACCTGATCCCTGTCCCTGAGTGAGCTGCGAGATATGCAAAAAGATTTCAGTTGCCGTCTAGGTGAGCACATTGTCACCTGGCTGCCCCAATGCTGGGATAACAGGGTCAGTAGCCTGGAATTAGAGGGTAGGGAAGCCAAGCACCTGGGATCCCTTTCTAGAGAAGTGGGCATTGACAAAATGATTGGAAAAGAGGCACAGGCCCTCAGCCTCTGGAGGCAACTCCTGTCAGGTGTGAAGGAAAGGTATCCCTTTAAGGAACATGTGATATGTCACCCGGCAAGTGGACCACCATGGAGAGAGGTGTTCAGTACCTGAGGGAATTAACTGGGCTGGAAGTGATTTATGATGACCTGGACAACAAGCAGTTATCCAAAGATCCAGATGAAGTCCAGTGCACATGACCTGTGTGGTGGAAGTTTGTATGGAGCATACCATCGTCGTATGCCAACTCATTGGCAGTAATGACCTGGAAAGATGGAGAGGGACCAATGGTGGATGAATTGGCTGGCCAACTCCGGCAATATGAAGCCCGACGGGCCTGCACTTCGGCTGTGGAGAAACTGCTGGACATGCTAGCCAAGAAACTCTCCTGGGAGTTCCAAAGATTAAAAGACGATATGTCCTGCTCCCCACCTGTATGGATTGGTATCTCAGCCTTATTAGGAGTAAGCGTTCCTCTGCTCAAGAGAGAGGATATAGAGGGTACACACCACGGGGCACCCTGACCACAGAGAGGACATGAGGAAGTGGGATGCAAAATCTACCTCAAAAATAGAGGCATGGGCACATGAGTTGCAAGGAAAAACAATCACAAAAGGATTTTTTTCCAGGAAAATTGCTGTTCCAGTTTCCAGTGGGCAGTTCCCCAGACACAGTAGAAGGGCTGATCTTACTTCTGATCTTAATGAAGAGATGTCTAACTCGTATTTACAAGAAGTGAGTAACAAA
>NW_009205059.1:0-332 GCF_000690835.1 Fulmarus glacialis
GGTGTGGTGGACGGTTGCCCCCGTCGTAGCCGCTGCCCCCCCCGGCCGCTCTCCGGAGTTTAAGAGCAAGGAGGAATTTTAAATGCATTGACCCCTGACCCGGCCCTGCCTGCGAGGGGAAGCCAGACCCCGGGCTGCCCCCAGCCGGATGGGGCCGGGGGGGGCCACAGGGGATGGGTGAGCCCTCGAAGCCTGCCGTGGGGAAGGGGGAGCACCCTGCCTCACCCCCCCTTTTCCTGCACCCCCTGTGCCTGCCGCCTCAGGGAGCACTGATAAGGGTCACCCCAAAACCTTGCTGCCTGCAGCACCCACAGGTTGGGGATGCCGCAGCA
>NW_009205059.1:759-1040 GCF_000690835.1 Fulmarus glacialis
CCCAACCCCCGGGTTGTTTCTCTCCTGCCTGTGGGTTCCGAGAGCTGCCCGGGGCCGTCGGGCTGGTCCCAGGGGATGAGCCATCACCCCAAGTGGGGGGGGCTGGTGGGGTACCCCTGAAACAAGACCTCCCTGGGGGGGATGGCCGTGCCCGGGGGAGATGCCCCAGGCTGGGGGTTGCCCACTGTTCTCCACTGAGGGACACCCAGCACCCCCCTGCCCTCTCTGGGGAAGAGGCTGGCGAAGGGTCCCTGGGTAGCTGGGGGTGCGGGGTGGGGTGG
>NW_009205059.1:1140-1410 GCF_000690835.1 Fulmarus glacialis
AATATGAGCTCTGGAGCAGAGGTGGGTCCTCCCACTGCGTCCCCCCGGCATCACCCAGGGACCATCCCTGTGCCAGGGCAGCCCCAGCTGTTGCCCCATCCTAGTTGTGCTCCCAGTACCGTGCCCCGGCTCGGATGCCGAGGGGTCCCATGCCAGGGGGACCCCTCGGTGCCATGTCTCCCTGGCCTGGAGATGGACCCTTTTGCCCCCCTTCCCCAAATTTGCTGCCACGGCCAACATGGTAGCACAACCTGCTTACGGCTGGAACTT
>NW_009205059.1:1463-2636 GCF_000690835.1 Fulmarus glacialis
CATTTCTGGGAGGGGACGCAGCCCTGTGCAGCTCCAACTTCTAAGGGCTGGAGATAAAAGCGGAGCTCGTTGCCTTTGTTCGGGCTCTGGCATGGGCCGGGGAGGGGGAACCCGCCAGAAAGAAACCAGCAGCTTAACACATTCACTTCACCCCTAATTTGCCGGTTCTGCCACAAAATCCCATTACAAAGGGCTTAGCGGCTGCGCCCAGGAAGAGGTCACTGCTGGGGGCCCCCGAGGACATTTACTGGCCACAAAAATTGCGAGAAAAGAGCAACCCCGGCTCCCTCAGGCGCTCCCCGGCACTGCGAGGGATGGGCACCGTGTCCCAGGGTCCAGCTGTCCCCTGCCTGTCCCCTGCAACCTGCCTGTCCTCTCCTCCCTGCACCTGGCAGCAGGGGAGAGCGGTTGCAAAGGCGCAGCTGGGTTAATTCACCTTTATAACTCCAAAAGCAAATAAAGTGGGGCTTGGCATTGATCTGCGGGCGTTGAGCAGGGCCATAAACCACCGGTGCTAACCGACGGGTGCTGGCTGAGATCTGGCTGCGCCGCAGCGGGCTGGGGGCCTGTGATTTGATGGGGGGGGTGGCTGGGCGGGGCTGCTGGGTGCTAACCGACGGGTGCTGGCTGAGATCTGGCTGCGCCGCAGCGGGCTGGGTGCCTGTGATTTGATGGGGGATGTGGCTGTGGTGGCCTCTCAAAATGCATCAGAGGGGACGGGGTGACCCCACGCCTGGGTACACAGGGAGGGTGCTGGGAGCCATGGGGAGCTCAGAGCCACTCATGGCATCCCCGTGCCGTGGGGACTGGCTGTGCCAGGCTGGGCAGAGCTGCCTGCCAGCCCAGGGCATCTCACTCAGCTGGGGTGGGGGAATTTGGGGGAGCCTGAGGGCAGGGCAGGGCAGGGCAGGGAGAGCGCATGGTGGGGTGTGCACGGCTGGAGTCGGTGTGGGTGGGTGTGCAAGGGAAGAGGAAACCAGAGTGGGTGTACACGAGTGGGTGCATCCACGCAGCTGTGCGTGCAGTAGGTGCGTGCTCAGCCGCACACAGTGTGGAGCATGGCAGCCCATGCACGAGTGTGCACACACGCCTGTGCAAGCGTGCACAGACGGGGGGACCCTTGGTGGGTTTTGGAGGGACCAGGACAGACCAGTTCAGCAATCACCCCACGGG
>NW_009205060.1:0-349 GCF_000690835.1 Fulmarus glacialis
GCGCCCGCCGCTCCTTGCCAGCGGTGAGGCCGTCTAAATTAAGAAACTGCATCAGAAAACCTCCCTGCCAAATATTTGACCTCACCGAATCTCCGGGTGCCGTCGGACAGGCGCTCAAACTCTTCTGCCTGCGCAGTCCCGCGTGGGATTTGGATGGGTGTCTATCGCACCCCACAGCACCCGTCGGCACAAAACCGCTGGAGCCTGATCCAAATCATCCCTGAGCTCTTTGTCGGCATGGCCAAGCCGCTCTTTGTGCCCAAAACCGGGATGTTTTCCTCCTCGCCGTGCGATGCCGAGCGGTTACGGTGTATGGCGCTGCCCTTGGCATCCAGCCGCGGCGGCTGGG
>NW_009205060.1:488-747 GCF_000690835.1 Fulmarus glacialis
TGTATGCCGTCGCCGTGGCCCCCCAGCCGCGGCGGCTGGGCAAGGAGACCCCCGGGGAAGGGAGGTGTCCAAGGGGCCGGTGCCGAGCTCCCTGCGGGTACCAACAGAATAAAAGGGCTGGGATAGCGCCGGGAGCATCCCATTCCCGCGGATCCCAACGGTGCAGACCTCTTTTGTTTTTTCCCCCTGCCGCTATCGCACGGCGGCGGTGGCAGCTGCCTCTGGGCCCCGGGGCAGGCGGCCATTGTTTCTTCCCCTC
>NW_009205060.1:835-1447 GCF_000690835.1 Fulmarus glacialis
TGCCCGCGGCGGCGGGGGCAGCTGCCGGCGGACGCCGGGGAGAGCCGCCTTTGTTTATCCGCCTCTCCGGCAGAGCGAGCGCGGGGATGCTCTTGGATCGAGGTGCTGATCTGTCATCTCCCAGGTTTTATGCATCCCCAGACAAGAAATCAGCGGCGCAAAGCGCAGACTTTTTGTTACTTATCGCCGAGCTCTGTGCAGAGCGTGGCTGCTGAAAGCAATCTGGTGTCTGTGATGCCCAGATTTATGGTTTCCCAGCCTCATTCTAGGTGTTGGCTTCCACCGGGAAGCAAAAAACCTGGTTTGAGCCATTGGTGTAGGACGAGAGGACCGTGGAGTGCTGCAGCATCGGACCCAGGCAGGTCTGGTCCCCCAGCTGGCGAACGCCCCCAGAGCCCGTCATCGCCCTGGGTGGGACAGCATCTCCCTTGCTCCATCTTAGCCAATGGAGACGGGAGGACCAATGTCCCAGGGAGCCGAAACACGGGTCTTCTCCGCTCAGGGCTTGCTTCTCCGACCCCCTGCCCGCCCCATCGGGGTGGCAGAGGCAGAAGCTGC
The DNA here is from genome assembly GCF_000690835.1 of Fulmarus glacialis. Classification (NCBI taxonomy): domain Eukaryota; kingdom Metazoa; phylum Chordata; class Aves; order Procellariiformes; family Procellariidae; genus Fulmarus; species Fulmarus glacialis. The sequence goes on from NW_009205060.1 coordinate 1,394, forward strand.
CCCTCGGTGAGCAGGGGATGAGCCATCAAAAGGGAGGATATCCAGGCGAGCCAG
>NW_009205060.1:1837-2818 GCF_000690835.1 Fulmarus glacialis
TGCCCTATGTGCGGCTGGGACCGCCGGAGCGGCTGGAGCCGGCGCCGCCTCGTGGGGAGGGGGGGCAGCGCTTGCTGGGGTAAAGATGGGGTCCCCCCACCCCGTATCCACCCAGCCGGGGGCTTGGTGGTTCTCTAGGTAGGTTTGAAGCCCAGGCTGGTTCTGGTCAGAGGTGTCCCATGGAGGTGGATCCCCAGGAGGGTCTTCGGCCCCCTCCTCTGCGCCTGGGAGGAAGAGCTCCCCAGGTCATCCCCGAGACGAGGATAGTTGTGGGCTGGGATGAGTCCATGCAGAAAGGAATGGGCAGGTTTTGGGTGCTTTTTAAGCATTTGCAGCTTCACTAGCTGCCTGAGTTGGTAGCACGTGTTGGCGACCGGGTGCTCTGCAGCATAGGGCGCATCTCATGGGGACCGCGGGCGATCGCTGCCATGAGAGCAGCTCAGCACGACGCATCTGGTCATCCCAAAGGAGATACCGAAGGAAAACTCTTTTCCCAATACAGAAAAATTTTAGGCTATCTCTGAAAAGAAACGCACGTGTTTATTTGTGGGTTTGCTTTGGGAACATCTCCGGGTTCCCATGCAGGTTCCTCCACAGCTGAGCTCCTGCTGGCTCTTTGGCTGGGGCCACCGGAGCAGCTGGGTTTTCCTCTGCTTTACCTGCTTTTTACAAAACTGGTATTTATTTGAGACCTCCCAACGGGTCAAGCCAGCAGACGCAGAAGTGGGGTGCAGAGGGAGCCTGGGCTTTCTCCCTCCGGAGGCAGCAGTGGTTGCTGCCCGTCTTTGGCAGCCGTGCCGGGGGCTTTCCACCTCCCCGGGGGGGCTCACGCTGGGTTGCTGGTGGTTGGGTTGTTCTTTACGGGGTTTTCAAGAGATGAACGTCCCCAAAATGTGTGATACCCAACCTGGGAGCTCAGTTTTGACTGCAAGCACGGCAGCTGTACAGCCCTGAATTGCCCCTTGGCTTGGCTCCACCACC
>NW_009205060.1:2828-3456 GCF_000690835.1 Fulmarus glacialis
GCCCCCCCCCGCATTTTTGGTCTATATATTTAATCTTTTTTTTTTTTTTTTTTTTTTTGGGAAGGTGCTCAGAGGTAGAGGACTCGGAGCGGGCACCTGGCCCTTTCCCCCCTTTTCCCAGGCAAAACGGTTGCTCCTCTTCGCCTGCCTTCGCTGCTGATGGAAAAGGCAGCAGCGGCATGGGTGGGTTGAGCCAAGGGAGAAGGAAAAACACTCTCCAGACAAAAAGGGAGCACTCGTAAGGAGGGATGGGAAGCCAAAGGAGGGCTGAAATGACTGGGGAAGGCTGAGTCTAAGCCAGCAGCAAGCCTTGCTGGTGGTGTAGGGGGCTGCAGAAAGCTTTTGGTCTTGCTGGGCTTCAGGACAGGGTGGAAGGAACCCAACTCAGCGTTTCCCCATGCATGTTCCCAGACGGTGTCTGTGGTCAGACCTTTACAGGGGTTTCTGGGGTTCAGCACAGGCTGCAGCGAAACCTCGTTAGAGCCCGGAACTTTATTGGGGAGCTTCGTTGGAGCCCCAGCTTAACCCCATGGAGGTTACGTTCATAAGACACGTCCTCCTCACCAAAACCCAGCATTTGGGAAGCGCCGTTGTGCCGACAGCATGCCGGCTCTCTGGAGATGCCTGC
>NW_009205060.1:3530-3789 GCF_000690835.1 Fulmarus glacialis
GAGCCGAGCGCTCAGAAATTCGGTAATTGGGCTGGCACGATTATTTTTGGCTTTTGCAGAGGGAAACGCTATAAATAATCACCCCGCGAGCTTGTGCGGTGACTTTGCAGCCTCCGTGGGGGGGTTGTGTTGGGTTTTTATTTTTTTGCTGCCGTCCGGCTGGCTTTTTCTTGGCGGCCGAGAGTGGGGAGACTTATCTGCAGAAAATGCAATTTGAGTTGATTAAAGAAACTCCTGCCATTGGCCCGAGCTGCCAAAC
>NW_009205060.1:3815-8899 GCF_000690835.1 Fulmarus glacialis
CACGCTTTCTGGGAAACCGCCCCGGGGACCTGCCGGGCTGCAGCCTGGCCCCGGGGCGGTGGGGATGGGGAGGAGGAGGAGGAGGGCTGCCCAGGCTTGAGGGAGGAAAACAAAGCAGAAAACAAAGGATGCCGGTCTCAGCGGCATCGCACCGAGGAGGACTTGCCGGGAAGAGGTGCGGAGGCGGCGGGGGTGGTGGGCACGCTTCTGGGCTTGCACCTCTCTGACAGCAGCATCTTGCGCAGCCTTCAGACTAAGGGCTTTTGGTCATTATGGAGCCAGGCTGGGTTTCAGCTGGGGACCGATCTGGAGGTGAAAGCCTCTGCATCCCGGCATCCATCCCGCAAGCTCCCCCGTCACCCATCCCAACACCCATCCAATGCTTGGGAGCCAAATCACAACAGCCTTAGCAGAAGCAAACAGCATCTTCTTTTGTAAGCCCTCTGTCGCATCTAAAATAAATTTGCATCTAAATTGACAGGCTGGTTTTAATGTCTTCTGGCTATATAGCCCTTAAAGGCCCAGGCTTCCCTCGTAGGTGGGCGCAGGGCATCGTCCCCGCTCGTGCAGGGTGCTGGCGTGGTGGCAAGGAGCAGTCCCAGGGTGGAGGTGGGAGAGGCACGGGGTGACTGCTTACAGGGAAGCAGAAACTTATTTTTTCCGTTATTTTTTAACATATTACTGAAAGGATTGAGACTTATGAACCGGCTGGTGGCTGAGGATGGCCGGTGCTGGAGGACGGCAAGCCAGGCTTCCCTCCGGGGGTGCTGCTCTGTGCCGGGCTGCTCGTACCCTGGGTACCGTGCAATGCCCTGGGGTTGCAGGAGCACATCCCGCATCTCTCTCCTTGCCCGCTGGCAGTTAAAACACGTCCCCGTCACGCATACGGGCTGCCAAAGACAGCAGTCGTAAGGCACTGATGTCCTGGAGCGTGTCGCTTTGGCTGGTGCACCCCTTGGTACCCGGCTTTGGGGACCATCGCTGGGGCTGGAGCTGGCGCCTGCAGGAGGGACCATAAAAACGAGCGTATCGGGAAAGGCTGCCTAGAGCAGAGCATCTCCTGAGCAGTCTCGCCGTGGCAGCTTTCCTTCGTCATCCATTATTTATTTGATCCTCTGCAAAACAAATTCGCTCCTCGGCACTGATTCTGATGACGGTGCTCATTTTACAAAAGAGGTAAAAGGAACTGGTTTTGTTCCCGGTCTAAAAGACTTTAATGAAAAGGTATGTTTCCCTGCCGCCTTCTCCCGCAGCCTGTTTCGGTGTCAGTGAGATAAATCTGCAGGGTTTTAGGGTAGTGATGGGAATTTTGGAGTCTCAAACACTGTAACATCGAGCGATGCTCTTCCCTGGCATCCGGTGCTGTTGATCCCCATCTTCCTGGGACCCACGAGGGTGTTTGCTGTGGCCGGACTTGGGGGGGACCGAGATGCTCAACTTGCCTCGTAGCTCACAGCTGAAGGTTTCTCAAGGGGAGAGCTGCACGTGCAAGGGAAAGGGGCTTTGTCGGGTGGGTTTCCTTTCCGTGCGTGCTGTTGGAGAGCCGCTCTGCTTTATGGGCACGCGAATAAATACATGCTTGGGATTTGGGGCCAGCGGGGTGGTTTTCGCAGGGTTATCGGGGATGTCCTCAGTCACACCAGTGGCCGAACCAGCTCCGCTTCGCTTGCATCGAACAAACCGGAGCCGGAGCGGTGGGCTGAACGCCGGGCTGGGAAGTTCGGAGGGAGGAGGCGGCACGTCGGAGCCGCGTTCGTCAGGATGGAAATAACTGTCAGCCCCATTCAATCTGTCGCCTTGTTCCCGGGGGACAATTGCAAAACAGGATTACTGGTACTTAAAAATTCATAGAAAACGTTTCTTATCACAACGTCATAATTGTTATGACTCAGAAGAGTAGAATTGCCATTTTCCTGTGCCTTTTTTCCCCCCTCACTTTTGTTGCATACCGAGTCCCTCGCTGCAGCTGCGGAATCGTCAAAAAAACCCAAAACCAAACCAGGGCGATGCTTTATTTTATGCTAACTGCTGCATTTGACTTGAAAATGATGTCCCACTGGGTCTCGTGGTCAGCGTATTACGGCGTGATGGATGGCTGTCAGAGTGGCGGTGGCTGGCAGATTGCGATGGGTGGAGGAGAACAGATGCCCGGTGACTTCAGGGGCTTTAGCAGAGCCTGGGACTGAAGGCTGGAAAACAAAAGCAGATGGGAGGGCTCTGCTTCGGCTAACTATTCTTCTCCGGCCGCGTGTCAGGGAGGAAAGCTCGTCGGGCGGCCGTGTCCCTTCTGTGCTGTTCCTCCGCAGTGAGCTGGGCTGCCCGATGAAGCCGTGGGTGAGCCCCGCTTGACCCGAGGCCTGAGCCTACGTGCAAACCATCACTGCAGATCTCTAAAGGGCAACCTTCCCCGCCCCACCCCACGAAAGAACAGCTTGCCTTTATGGAGTTCACGCTCCATTGGACGGTTCCTGTTAACCCTTGGCCCTACTGATGGATCCGAGGCGAGACCTGGGCAGGCTCCGGGGGTTACCCTTCTGGAGGGCGGCTGCCAGCGTGTTTTTTTGCTCTGCATCGTGTTTGTCGTTGGAGTTGTGCAGGACCACGTGAATTTGAGCGACGCCGGTGGAAGGAGGAGAGTGAGCCTTTCCCGCAAGAGCCTGTTTTGAATAAAGCCCTTTGCAGATGCTGTGCTGCGATGCCTCGTCTGCTCCCTGTCCCATCTCTCCTGCAAACTTTCCTACACTTTCTACCCCTGCAAAGGGCTTAGAAAAGATCCTGCCTTGCCCTGTTTCTCCGCTGACATCTGTATTTCCTCATCTTTCATCCCTTCACTCTCCTCCCATCCGTCCGGTCCATCCAAACTTGGGCAGGCAGCTGCCATCTTCCCAGCTGGCGCTTACCGGGGATCGCAGGGTTAATGGCGAAATTAAATTTCACTGCTGTTTTTAAATTAATTGAATCATCAGCGTGGGTAACGGGAAACAGTGGTATCATAATGTATTTGATATGGGTCTTTAAGTCAGCGTTTGCTGCAAAATCTAGAGTGCTAGATCTTGGTGGAAGTGATGGCTAACTGATATATTGCAGTTACGTCCACAGTACAAAGGCTCCTGCCACGTCAGGTCATAACGTTGAGTTGGTTTATGATATGGCCATTTTCCCTGTGCGCTTCCCACGGTGCTCCTAGAACATACTTGGAAAAACCCTGCAGTTGCTCCCGGGTGCTCCCGACTTGTCCCTCTGGGGAGGCACCAAATGTGTATGAAGATGCCCTTTTGGGTGGCAGAGCAGCATTGGGGTTTTGCTCCAAGGACTTTCTGAGGTTTTTTGTGCTGGAAGAAGCAGCCATGGGGGAAAACATCCCTTTTCCTTGAAGAAAACAGCAGAAAGACTTCTGTTGATTTGCAGCAACATCTGGGCTTTCCATACTCGGTGGCCCTGAGGTGGCTTCAGGACCTGCCTTGGAGAGGAGAAGCTACCCAGGCTGAGGGCCAGCATCCCCACACGACGTCCCTACCACGCTGGGGACGGAACTCCCACACAGACCATCATACGGGCTCCTCTTCTCTTGTCCTCTACCTGGTCCGGCGTGGTGGGACTGCATCAAGCATGGTGCCTCGTGGTGGACAGTGGCACACCCATGGGTTCCCTCTTCGCCAGCGTTAACGGGGGGCTGGTGTTAATTAAAAAGTGGAAAAAAGTAAACTTTCAGCGTATGCGTTGTGGAGCTGCTTGCAGGTTTCCACCCATGCACGGTTCCTGCATCCTACCCCAGCAGCCTGGGACTGCCTCTCGTCAGCTCCTTGCTCCGGAGATCGCAGTTGTATAGATGACCCCCGAGTGCACCTGGGCAGCGTACGGCCACGTCGGCAGCGCCGCCTTTCACGGCCAAAATCTCAAGGCTACTTAACCAACTGAAACCTCGTAGAAGCTGCCTTGATATGAATATCGATCTTCACATTTAATTCTGCTTTGCCCAGTTGATATCGCCCAGGCTGGTGGTGTGGAGCACGAGCACGCTGCAGGACCACGGCTGGCTTTGGGAGCAGGGTTTTGGGGGGACACCAAAAAACCTCTGTGCTGAAGAGCTTCTTCTAGTGCATTAGTTTAGATTTTGTGTTAAGACTTGCTTATCATTTCTGCTAGTTATGTCTCTAATGAAGTGAGACGTGCCATATGTTGTCCGTAGGGAGGGAGCGCCGCAGGTGGGGCCGGGGCCGGCCTGGTGGGTAGATGCTACGTGGAAGAGCCTCAAACTCTCCTCCAACTCGGTGAGCCAAAATGCCGGCTGATCCGGCCGTGCCACGGATCATGTTGGTGCCCACATCACGCCACGGAGCCATCTACCCACCGGTGGTACCTTCTTGCTCTTCATCCGTTCTTGTCTTCTCCAGCTCCCGGCAGTTTTTCCTACCGTTCTCCTCCTTCCCTTCTCTTGCCCCCAATGGGTTTTTGCTCCAAAAGAGCATGATTTTGGGGCCGGGTCCAGCCGTGCGGCTCCTGTGCCTTCTCGCAGGAGAAGCATCTCTGGCCCCGATCTGAGCAGGCCAGGCTGGCTGCTCGGAGCAGAAGTTTGAAACTAAACCATATCACGGTAAAGAAATATCTATTGGCGAGTCCTGAACTTAATTTGAACAGGGCTCTGCTGTTTAAACAATTGTTGGAGCCATAAACCAGAAGCCCTTAATTATGGCTAATTATTTTCTGCAGTGAATCTATATGCAAGCTCATCAGCATGAGGTCTCCTCTGAAATGCACCAGTTGCGTGTTCAGGCATCATCCAACCTCAATGTCCCTAATAAAATCAGAGGCAGAAGTGTTGCCACTGGCCTGGCTGCCTGACCGGGCGGGAGCCTGCCTGCCCCGCTGCCTGCAGGTTCTTTAAAATCGGGGTCTGGGCAGGGGGCAGGGGCCGGGGTGGGGCGGCTGGGGACCCCAAGGGCAGGCGAGAGCAAGACAGGAGCCGATTGGGACGTGGACTTTAAACTCTCCAGCATTTCGGGTTTGTTTAAAAACCAGTTAGGTAAATATTTGTGAAGCGGTTGGGATCCGGCTGCGGGGTCGGGCGGCGCTGCTGCAGCCGC
>NW_009205060.1:8946-9184 GCF_000690835.1 Fulmarus glacialis
GCAGGAGCACGTCTATCCTCGGCCCCGTCGAGGAGATGGCAGAGGCAGTGCAGGGCACTTGGCATCATCGCATGGGCCCCGTTTCCCTAGGGTTTGGGGTAAAAATGAGTGCCTAGAGGTCTGTCCCTTGGGATGTACCAGCGTGATGCTTTGGTGGGACACATTTAGGACAAGCCTGCTGCGTGCATCCCAGGGATGACCCTTCTGTGCCACCTGGGGAACTTTTTGGGGTTGGTGG